>NW_019942945.1:199926-221083 GCF_002910315.2 Salvelinus sp. IW2-2015
TCATGGGAAAATAATTAAGCCAAGACTTAAGACAAAAAATTGCAGACCTCCGCAAGTCTGGTTCATCTTTGGGAGCAAGACCACATTCATCTGTACAACAATAGTACGCAAGTATAAACACCATGGGACCACGCAGCCATCATACCACTCTGGAAGGAGACGCGTTCTGTCTCCTAGAGATTAACGTGCTTTTGTTCGAAAGTGCAATTCAATCCAGAACAACAGCAAAGGACCTTGTGAAGATTCTGGAGGAAACAGGTACAAAGTATCTATATCCACAGTAAAACGAGTCCTTTATCGACATAATCTGAAAGGCCGCTCAGCAAGGAAGAAGCCACTGCCAAAACCGCCATAAAAAAAGCCAGATTACGGTTTGCTACTGCACATGGGGACAAGATCATACTTTTGGAGAAATGTCCTCTGGTCTGATGAAACAAAAATAGAACTGTTTGGCTATAATGACCATCGTTATGTTTGGAGGAAAAAGGGGATGCTTGCAAGCGAAGAACACCATCCCAACAGTGAAGCACGGGGTGGCAGCATCATGTTTTGGGGGTGCTTTGCTGCAGGAGGGACTGGTGCACTTCACAAAATAGATGGCATCATGAGGCAGGAAAATTATGTGGATATATTGAAGCAACATATCAGACATCAGTCAGGAAGTTAATGCTTGGTCGCAATGGGTCTTCCAAATGGACAATGACCCAAGCATACTTCCAAAGTTGTGGCAAAATGGCTTAAGGACAACAAAGCCAATGTATTGGAGTGGCCATCACAAAGCCCTGACCTCAAATCTTGTAAGAATTTTATGGGCAAAACTGAAAAAGCGTGTGCGAGCAAGGAGGCCTACAAACCTGACTCAGTTACACCAGCTCTGTCAGGAGGAATGGGACAAAATTACCCAACTTATTGTGGGACGCTTGTGGAAGGCAACCCAAACGTTTGACCCAAGTTAAACCAATTTAAAGGCCATGCTACCAAATACTAATTGAGTGTATGTAAACTTATGACCCACTGGGAATGTGATGAAAGAAATAAAAGCTGAAATAAATCATCTCTATTTTTATTCTGACCATTTCACATTCTAAAATAAAGTGGTTGATCCTAATTGACCTTAAACAGGGATTTTCTTACTGGGATTAATGTCAGGAATTGTGAACTGAGTTAATGTATTTGGCTAAAGGTGTATGTAAACTTGCAGACTTTCAACTGTATATGGCGTCATGTGGGCGAGTGGCTTGCTGATGTTAACATTGTGAACGAGTTCCTCATGTGGTGGTGGGGTTATGGTATGTGCAGGCATAAGCTACGACATTGAATACAACTGCATTTTATCAATGACAATTTTAATGCACAGAGATACCGTGAAAGATTCCTGAGGCGCCATTGTCATTTTCATCCGCGTACCATCAAGCCTCAGTGTTTATCAGCATGATAATGCACGGCCCCATGTCGCAAGGATCTGTACAGAATTCCTTGAAGCTGAAAATGTAATTTCTAGAGTAATTTACTAGTTCTTCCATGGCCTGCATACTCAASAGACATGTCACCCATTGAGCAWGTTTGGGATGCTCTGGACCGACACGTACGAYAGCGTGTTCCCGCCMACATCCAGCAACTTCGCACAGCCATTGAAGAGGAGTAGGACAACATTCCACAGGCCACAATCAACAGCCTGATCAACTCYATGCAAAAGAGATGCATGARGCAAGTGGTGGTCACACCAGATACTGATCCAYGCCCCTACCTTTTTTGAAGGTATCTATGACCATCAGATTCATATCTGTATTCCCAGTMWYGKGAAATCCATAGATTAGKGGRAAATGAATATATTWMAATTTACTGATTTCCTTATGTGAACTGTAACTCAGTAAAATCTGTGAAATTGTTTCATGTTGCATTTATATTTTTGTTCAGTATATTTTYCCAGTATTATTACTGTTWATGATTTAAAGTTTATCTTYGTATTTTTTTGTTTAGTTATGTATATTCATCTTGATTAGCATTGATAAAGTCAATTTTTTACAAATATGCATCAATCTAATAGTTCCGTGTGCCGCTTGTTGTTATGCTATAAACATAACATGAACGAATGAAAATATACATTCTTGTGTTATTTTGTGTATAAAACTTTTTTGCCCCAAGTACATGATAGATCGACATTGCAAGTCAGTGATCGATTACTAGAGTCTTTTCATGTGGGCGTATTCGAATCCGAATACTTTTCACTCAGTCATTTTCAATCGGGAACCGGATGCAAATACGAAGCCCTAAAGTTTTGGGACGTTTTTGCAGTCCGTATGCTGTGATTTGTATGACATATTGCAAACAAAAGCTTACAGTAAATAATGTAATTATGTGAAGATGGAAAGTCAAAGTAAAATCGCCTGAAAAAGAGTAAGTTTTTTTCTAGCCGTTAGCGGAGCAGTGCAACCAGACAATGTAGACAAAACAACAGTGCTAAAGTAGCTATTAAAAGTTGCTTTTAAATGTTTCCAATAATTTCTCAGAGCTTCAGATAATAATGTACGTTAACGACAAAGGCATTTGTGWTTATTAGTTAGCAACGTTCTTTGTTTGTTATTTCTACCACTTAGCTAACGTTTTTCAACCGGATAACGTTACTAGTAACGTAAACTCACCCCATTCCGTACAAATGTGCGTAACTGCGACATTCAAACGAGGCTACAAAGAAAACTAATGGGACTGTAGCGACTGTGTTGACTTCAAAATCGGGGGTGTGAACTAGGTTTCTATTCAAGCGTTGATCGACATGGTAATGGCTCTATAGTATTGGAGAAAAGTTGAAAACTGACCCTCCGTTACATCTTGACGTGTCATGTAACGTACAGCACGCATAAAGCAACTATTTCTGTCTTACAATCTCTCTCCACTTGGTGTAGCACTTCTCTCATCGTTTAAAAACAAGAAATGGACAGTGACAGGGGTAAGGGGGGATACCTAGTCATTTTTTGCGTCATCATTGCATGCGATCATCATTCTCAAAGCCGCTGTTTACTTCTAAGATCACTTTAGCACCGCCCTAAAAACCTGATTCAAATTCGACACAAACCTTCAAATAGGTATGTAATGACACATTATATAAACTCTTTATAGTGTTATATTTACATTTGAGGCGATAAGTTGGACAGATCGAGTGAAAAAAGCAATTTCCCCACGCGACATCTGTCCTTCTCACTATCACGCATTAGTTTAGCTTCCCCACCCGCCATTTTTAAAAAGACCCGACCCTGCTCATTGCCTGCTTGAATTATGCAGAAACGGGCAGTGTTTAGGTCATGTAATTGATTTTGTTGGAAGGGGAGAAATTGTGCTTTACAATGGTATTGACATTACAGTTGATCTGGAAGTATTACATTTTTGGGGCGCTAAAATAAGGGCAATTATACGGACCAAGGCGATGTACGAGTTTACGTGAGTATACGTTATGCCGCTTAATGTCCTTATCTACGAAAACGTGTTTGCAAATCGCAGGGTTGGAGGGTACAGTGGCAATGGAGTTGTAAACAATTTGGTTAATCAGATTTACGCAAGATCTGTTTAATTCAGATGAACGTAACAAATACGAAAGGAAAAAATCTAATAAATATCTCAGAATTTTCTTTGTTGAAAACGACATGCAGCCTAAGCTTCAATGTGGTTRATCATTAACCCAAAGGCTGTATGATGTCGATATCACACGTCGAACAGCTAACAMCAGACGAATCCACTTAAGCCATAACTTTAGTTTAGCYTAGATCAGAGCCCTATGTKGACGTCCACATATATGGCCCTTGGGTAGAAAATCTGCTTTTGTACATTTTGATTGTTTGCTGAATTTCCCCCTCAACCCACAGTGTATATCAACCAAAGCAGCAGCAAGGTGTGAGAGTACTGGCAACCGCCAGCTATGGCAACGCAGTTCAGCATCGATGACGCGTTTGTGCTGGAGGGAGAGGAMGAAGGGGTGTCCGRTGGAGAGAAGGAAGGATGGAAGGGCCGAGAGAAAGACAGAGAGGGGGGAGAGATGACGTTCGGTACCCTGTCCTTTGCCAAACCCCAGACTCACCCGGCCTCCGCTGTGGCTGGCTCCCCSGACCACAGCAGCAGTCTGAAGTACCAGGTGATGCCCCATCATACACACACACACAAGTGATATATGGGTGTAATGTTGTGTGGTGGTGACCTAACATTTTACTCTCTCTGCTCGCACAGAATCTGGAAAATGAAGACGTCTTAGGCAGCAATGGCAATTCCTCTTTCAATAACTTATTCAAAATCAGGTGTGTCTTCATTGGMGTGTTGTGATTRCATCTGGTATTACCTAGATGAGAATGGCATACTCAAATGTAAATGTGTGTTCCTTGTTTTCTATGTTATCAATAAAGATGTACAACATTCCATTTTCTTCCCCCTCAGTGATCCCGCTACTCTGTCTTACTGCAGCTCCCAGTGGTCGTTCAGCACCTTGAGTTCTGTCACCCAGCTCTCTGCACAGTGCTGCGGGTATTTAMCCACGCACACAAACACACACAAACAGTAATTCACAAGAAAGCATTTACACTGAACCATGCCCACAATAATGCATAAGATCAAGGATGTACTCACACACCAGCACTCTCAATCCGCACATGATGACAAAAACCCTGACGTTTTCCTCAGATGGACGTCTCACCTCTGGTGAAGAAGACAGAAGAGTGGTCCTCGCTTCATTCCTTCTCCTCGTCACTGGAGTCGGTAAGTCACACCATCTCTGCTGAAAGAAATGACACCTCCCATGATTCTCCTGCAACAGTGTTTTTCACCAATCCATTCCTGGGCGAACGCACGCGCAAGGTATCAGCCCAGCACTAACACACTTGATTCAACTAACCAAAGGTTTGCTGATACATTGAATTGTGTGTTATTACGAGGCTAGAAAACAATTGCGCGTTGGGGAACGCTGCAGTCGAACATTTAGTTTGTGTACGGCGCTTTATATTTTATAGATGTTTTTTTTTTTTACCACCGATTGTCAGCCATTGTAATGTATTCATGGCACTGAACTTTTCCTCAGAATAATTCCTCATTGTCTTCTCATATCTCTTGTTAGTTATCTTGAGATATTGCCTTTTCATTCAATTTCCATGTTTTCTTTCTCTCAGCTCTCATTTTTACTGGTGTCGTAATACAATTGAATCCGGATGCAGGTAAGAGACCTCAGTTAATGTGGGGTGTGTTGTCACAAAGTGAAGATGTCTGTTCTTGGTTGGTTGTCTTTTACTGTGGGCTTTGACAACTTGATCTTTGACCTTTTCCACAGGGGTCTCAAGTGCCATTTTCTTCATCCCTGGATTTCTTCTCTTCATTCCTGGGGGTATATAGCGTCTTTACCGTGACTTGGTTGTGTTGTCCAATGTATTTTATGTTTCACACGTCTTTCATGCTTTTCTCTGTCTTTCTAATCATAATGTCTGGACAGTGCATTTGGGAGGAATGTTTACCTTAAACATTCCTGTAATGGTCTGTAGGAGTCCCCACTGTCACATACTTGTCACTGTATGTTGATACAAGTAATCTGCAGATTAAATAACATACAGGCAACATGTGCAGTACTATTTTCATTTGACCTTTATTTACCTAGGCAAGTCAGTTAAGAACAAAKTCTTATTTTACAATGACGGCCTACTATACCTTCATATATTTACTACAGAAATTMTTAAAACAGTGTGGTAATTGTTTTCTCTCCTTCTCCCTCAGTGTACCATGTGATTTACATCAGCTGTGCGGTTCGGGGAAGAAGAGGCTTCAAGTTCTTCTACTTGCCCTATTTTGAAAAATGACCTATTGCACTACACCTTTTCTTTGGTCCAATTTCCAGAATCATACTTTTTTCAATTATGTAACAGAAATACATTGTTCCATGGATGTTTTTTCTTATTTTGTAAAACATTTTTACCCTGTCTTTATACTGACCACTACTACGGACTCAACCACTTTGTGCCTCAATAAGCTTCCTGCACATCCTGTATGGAAGAGAAGGGAGTCTGATTTGCCCTGTTTGTCATGTCTCGTGAGTACATAATGACTGTGAAACTACAATAAACTTTTTTAAATTTTTTGGTATATTACTTTTAGGTCTCCGTGAGTCAGTGTTTGTTAGTAGCGCTGTTGTTGCAGTAATGCAATGCGAACAGTATGGGCATTTTAGGAYGGCTGTGATGCTGTTGGTGCCAAACTTATCAAGTATTAGGTATTTTTCTGATGTGTTTGGTGGGGCCGCAGATCCCAGATTTTAATGAATGGGATGAGTATTTGCGCTTGTGTATAGCTCATCAATTCTGAGTGCAAGAGTATCCTATATGCAGATTTTTGGATAYAATAAGCTTTTGAAAAGCATTATGTTGGTATGTAGGGAAAACTTAACCACATAAATGTTGGAGAAGAGTGGTGAAAAATAATCAATGGACAATGACATTCAACTGGTAGAAAGTAATCTAATCACAAAACTGCTTGAAGTCCCTAGTCGTCAGCAGTGACGTCAATGTATGTGTTGGTTTCTCTCGAGCTCCCGAAGATAGGCAATCGGCTGCTTTTTGACACTCGGGGAAACAAGGATGGAGGAACTGGCTACCAAGCTACTCGCAGAAGGCATTCAGAAGAAAGTAGTCAGTCCTGGCAAAGGAGATCTGTCAACGTTTCCTGATGGGACCAAGGTGAGTTATAAAATACTGCATTTAATCCACGTTCAAAGAGTAGTTTTGTATGCGTATGRCTGGCTAAATTGGTTAGCATTATTAGCTAGCTGCTAACGTTAGCATGGAGCGTAATTATCGAGGTTCTACATGTTCAGAGGTGACGCATACATTACCTTATTTTAGTTAATTCTGGTAGACAGAGTTATAGTTTGTTATTTACAGAAATTATCAGYTAACAAGTAATTATTGGAWCAAAAACGATAATTGTCTTGGTGAAACTGTAAGAGGGCGGGGCTTTTACAGGATGGACACATTTTCATTGATGTTCGTCTCTTATTGGTCGGTAAACATTAGTTATACGTTTTAATTGGATACTCGGCATGATCGACAGTATTGTTGGATAATCCGTGTGAATTTCTGCTTTTTCCTGTTGATAAAATCTCCAATTTCTTTTTATGTGGAGTTTTTTAATCTGTGAAAGACATGCATTATAAACCTTTTACCAGCTCACTCTATCAGCATTTATTGTCCAACTTGTGTATATAATAATGTTCGGCCTGCTGGCAAGTGATTGTGTAGAGACTACACATTTTATTGTTACAAAACAGAAAAAACACTCATCAGTACAATGCATGTCACTTACACTGAACAAAAAATGTCATGTTCATATAAAGAAATCCAGTCAATTGAAATACATTAATTTGGCCCGAATCTATGGATTTCACATGACTGGGAATATAGATATGCATATGTTGGGCACTGAATTTTTTTATTTTTTTGAAAAATCATTTAGTATCTGGTGTGACTACTATTTGCCTCATGCAGCACAACACATCTCCTTTGCATAGAGGCTGTTGATTGATTGATTGTGGCCTGTGGAATGTTGACCCACTCTTCAATGGCTGTGYGAAGTTGCTGGATATTGGTGGGGACTGGAAAACGCTGTCGTACACGTCGATCCAGAGCATCCAAAACATGCTCAATGAGTGAAATGTCTGGTGAGTATGCAGGCCATGGAAGAACTGRKACATCGTGGACTRCAGGAAAAGGCAGGCCGAACAGGCMCCCATTAACATCGACGGGGCTGTAGTGGAGCGGGTCACGAGTTTCAAGTTCCTTCGTGTCCACATCACCAACAAACTATCAGGTCCAAACATAYCAAGACAGTCGTGAAGAGKGCACGACAACACCTTTTCCTCCTCAGGAGACTGAAAAGATTTGKCATGGGTCCCCAGATCCTCAATTTCTACAGTTGCACCATCGAGAGCATCCTGACCGGTTGCATCACYGCCTGGTATGGCAACTGCTCGGCATCTGACCGTAAGGCACTACAGAGGGTAGTGCGTACGGCCCAGTACATCACTGGGGCCAAGCTTCCTACCATCCAGGACYTATATACTAGGCACGTCAGAGAAAAGCCCCAAAAATTGTCAAAGACTCCAGTCACCCAAGTCATAGACTGTTCTCTCCGCTACCGCACGGCAAGCAGTACCGGAGCGCCAAGTCTAGGACCAAGAGGCTCCTTAACAGCTTCTACCCCCAAGCCATAAGACTGCTGAACAATTTATCAAATGGCCACCCGGACTATTTACATATGTTGTATTCGGCGCATGTGACAAATAAAGTTTGATATGATTTTCAGCTTCCAGGAATTGTGTACAGATCCTTGGGACATGGGCCTGTGAATTATCATGCTGAAACATGAGGTGATGGCGGTGGATGAATGGCACGACAATGGGCATCAGCATCTTGTCACTGTATCTCAGTGTATTCAAATTGCCATCAATAAAATGCTATTGTATTCGATGTCTGTAGCTTATGCCTGCCCAGTACCATAACCCCACCACCACTATGGGCCCCTCTGTTCACATCGTTGACATCAGCAAACCGCTCGCCCACACGACGGCATACACGCTGTCTGCCATCTGCCCAGTACAGTTGAAACCGGGATTCAGCCRCGAAGAGCACGCTTCTCCAGCGTGCCAGTGGAGATCGAAGGTGAGCATTTGCCCACTGAAGTCGGTTACGAAGCCGAACTGCAGTCCGGTCAAGACCTTGGTGAGGACCACAAGCACGCAGATCCGCTTCCCTGAGACGGGTTCTGACATTTGTACAGAAATTCATCGGTTGTGCAAACCCACAGTTTCATCAGCTGTCCAGGTGGCTGGTCTCAGACGATCCCGCAGGGGAAGAAGCCAGATGTGGGGGTCCTTGGCTGGCGTGGTTACACGTGGTCTGCAGTTGAGGCYGGTTGGACGTACTGCCAAATTCTCTAAAACAACGTTGGAGGCGGCTTATGGTAGAGAAATTAACGTTCACCTCTCTGGCAACAGCTCCGGAGGACATTCCTGCAGTCAGCATGCCAATATCATGCTCACTCAGAACTTGACATCTTTGGCATTGTGTTGTGTGACAAAACTGCACATTTTAGAGTGTCCTTGTATTGTCCCCAGCACAAGGTGCACCTGTATAATGATCATRCTGTTTAATCAGCTTCTTGATATGCCACACCTGTCAGGGGGATGGATTATCTTGACAAAGTAGAAATGCTCACTAACAGGGATGTAAACACATTTGTGCTAAACTCTTTAGAGAAACACGCTTTTTGTGCATATGGACAATTTCTGGGATCTTTTATTTCAGCTCATGAATCATGGAACACTTTACATGTTGCGTTTTTGTTCAGTGTATTACATGATTTATCCACTTTGTGTAATACCYGTTCTCCATTCTATCCCCTCAATTTTCCAACAGGTGATATTCCACTACCGCTCCAGCCTGTGTGATGGCACGGTRCTGGATGACTCCAGGACCATGGGGGGCCGGAGCAAGCCCATGGAACTCATCTTGGGGAAGAAGTTCAAGCTGGCCGTGTGGGAGCGAGTCATTGCCACCATGAGGGAGGGAGAGGTGGCAGATTTCACATGTGACGTCAAGGTGGGTCGCCCAACTTAATATGGTTGACTTGGATGGATTAGAGACTGTTACATCTGTACACACACACACATACAATTCGTGGCGAAAATATTGACCGTTATGGAATTTGACAGGGTTTGTCAGTATGTTTTGTTAATTGTTTCCCTTCAGAGAACTGCCTTAATTGTACTTTCATAACCACCAGTCCCTCAATTTGTCCCAGTGAATGTAATGTAACCATCCTCTTTCCTTCTCTCCCCGCAGCACACAGCCCTATACCCGCTGGTGTCCCAGTCCCTGAGGAACATCAGTGCAGGGAAGGACCCCCTGGAGGGCCAGAGACACTGCTGTGGCATTGCTCAGATCCACTCACACCACTCCCTGGGCCACTGTGACCTCGACAAGCTCCAGGCCAACCCTCAGCCCCTGGTCTTCACCCTGGAGCTCATGGAGGTGAGGGGGGGGCTTATTTCTTCTCCATTAGGGGTCCAAGCACCATGTTCTGAGTCTGGTTCCTCTCAAGGTTTCTTCCATCCAGGGAATTTTCCTTGCCACGGTGCTACTGCGTATTTCTTAGAGCAAAGCACCTTCCTTGCTTGGGGCATTAAGTAAATGGACATCTGTCTCACCTAGATGGTTAAATGAAGTCTGAACTTCGACCACGACATCAAGAGGAGGATGGCACCCTTCCTTTCAAAGTTTATGTCCTCAAGAGTTTTCCTTTGCCAGTGCTACTKCTTGCTCTTTGGGGGTCTAAGCCTGGTTACTGTAAAAGCATTTTGTGACAACAGTTTTTGTTAAAAGCACTACATCAAAATGTTTTCTAACCCTTTTATCAYCCAAGCAGCACTCATGCCTCTGTCAGTTCACTGCATAAAAATACATTTTGATGGAATAATACGATTGACGCCTCTCTCCCAGGTTTTGACGCCCGGCTCGTTCAGACTGGACATCTGGGCGATGACGGACGACGAGAAGCTGGAGGTGGTGCCTCAGATCCAYGTGGARGGTAACGCCCTGTACAAGAAGGGCGACGTGAAGGAGGCGGCCGAGAAGTACCACAACGCCATCGCYTGTCTGAAGAACCTGCAGATGAAGGTAAACCTTTCTGACTTCAAACCTGGTCCCCATGCTTTTTTGGGCATTTTTATTTAGTAGGGTAATATTTAGAGCACTTTAGACAAATTGCTTTTCATTTAGCTGAGATAACTAGCCATTCTGCTTGTCATGTCAAATGAGATCTATGCATTCCCTGTCTGTAGAACGTCTTAACCCCACTAAATAAGTGACTAGTCTTCTAACTCCTCCCAATCCTTGGCCCCTCTTCCAATTAGGAGCGTCCGGGCGATGAGGGGTGGATCAAGCTGGACCTCATGATCACGCCCCTGATGCTGAACTACTGCCAGTGTCAGCTGATCCAGGGTCAGTACTACGAGGTGCTGGACCACTGCTCCTCCATCCTCTCCAAATACGAGGGTGAGTCACACACTTCTGAATTACATTCAAGGTGTAGCCCTGCCCTAGGATCAAGTGAATATTTATTTATTTTTATTTATTTTACCGTTATTTTACCAGGTAATATGCTGAATTCACATAACAATAAGCTATGCTCTGAAAGCGAAYGTGTAATTTGTTGCCGCACTGTCATTACTTAAGACAATCCCTTTACAAATAAACTTGTTATTTTTGCTGTTGTTTTATCGGTCTACAGTAGGCTTGTTGCTAGTGAATGACAAGTCCTTTTGAACTGTTATTTCGTACTACCAGCTACTCAACTTAAATGTGTGTAAACTTAACATTTGAACACACCAGTYTCTTTCCCATTGACACACTCTTGCCTCCCACCCCCACAGACAACGTGAAGGCCTACTTCAAGCGGGCCAAGGCCCACGCTGCGGTGTGGAACGAGACGGAGGCGCGGGCCGACTTTGCCAAGGTGGTGGAGCTGGACCCGTCGCTGGGGCCCTCGGTGGCTAAGGAGCTGAGGGCCATGGAGGAGAGGATCCGCTCCAAGGAGAAGGAGGAAAAGGGCCGCTACAAGAGTTTGTTCTACGACAGCAGCGCCCCGGCCACCGCTACCACGGTGAGTAGCCGAGTACCTTCTAGAAGTTTCTCTTATAATCTGGGCCCATATTAAAACAGCATCTTAGAGTAGGAGTGCTTATGTAGGATCAGCCCCCCCCCTGTCCCCCCCTGTCCCTATAATCTAATTGATTATAATCTAAAAGGCCAAACTAATCTATATCAGCACTCATACATGAAYGCTATTTGAGTGCTTTTCCCAGATCTAGAATCAGATGACCCTGTGTGAAGAAAATATCTCCCCTTTCTTTTACTAGTGAAATTAATGATCCATCTGTCTTTACACTAAATTGATGTATTTTTTAAATTGGCACTATTTCATCCCTTATTAGTGTTGAATTACTAATTTATGTAAATGTTGTACTTTTTGAATGTCTAAAACTGTGTTATGCCCTCTTTTAGGGTTGAATTAAGAAGATGTTTATTTTTGTTATAAAGAAGAGAGGAGGAGCATTTGTGGACACATTGCTGACACGTTTAGTTTTATCCACACATCAAAGCCATATTCAGTTTCCCCATGAAACATCACTTTCGCGATGCCCTCGCAAAACCCACACGCCACTCGCATGTCACACATTCTCCTTCTAGATTCACTTATCTTTTATAGAACAACATTACACACCCACACAAATGTACCCTCCACACMAACAGACTTTCAATGTTCAGCTTTCCCCTACTGCAAACAGACATTTACATCACACGCGCTGCGAAAGCACAGGAACACGCAGGAGATCCTCCACTTCTGGCAGTATGACTGGGACATCAACTTCGGAGACAATCATAAGATATACGATATGTATGGACACTAGAGCAGTCTCCACCATATCCCTCTTGTTCACCCCTATCTTATTTACCCCTATTAATGTTCTATATATGACTATCCAAGTTATTTACTCTTATCTTTACTTGTATCTATTATTGTTATGTTATTATTACTGTATTACATTTCATTTGCTAATCTGTGTCTTTGTAGTCCTGTATATTTTAAGCTAGGACATTTTGTAATGGTCTGTTTTGCCCTCAACTCAACCRCCACCCCAACCCCACTTGCCTTTTGGTCAGTCGAACAGAGCTAATGATTTGCCAAGTCATTGGCATCAGTGAGTGTAGTTGGGATAGTGGCCATCATTTTGGCCCCTAGCTCATTCCTGTGTTCAACAAACTGAAATGACTGGATAGGGGAAGGCAATATGGCGGAGGCTCGATTTAGACTACTCCTTCCAGGCCTCCAATAGTCACTGAAGGGTTAGAGATGGTAATGGAACCGCATCAAGTAGAAGGTCGAGAGCCTCTTCTGTAGGGCCCATTTTCATAGGTTTGCACATCAAACGAATGACACAGCTCGTCATACCAGCATTTAACTCATTTGTCCCTTGTATTTGTGAAAATTGTATCTGACTCAAGTGTCAGTTGTATGAAATGGGTGTTCTTATCTAGCCTGGTTGAAGCAGAGTAAATGCTACACAACATTGTTTTCATTGGTGAGAAGTGTTCAATCTGATTTAACCAGGCTACTTATCATGCCTTCTATAAAATGTCTACGGCGGGACAGCCAGGAGTGCTTTTTGCAGCCGTCTTTTGCTGTTATGTTATGACTGAGAAGCCAAATAAAGAGGTGCAACTCTTACTAGTGTGTTTGTAGTGGTACCCACCCGTGACCCCATGCTTGCGTGTGAGCATGCTCACCCCCTTCATCAAGATCTCCACACACATAGTCCCTATAGAAAGTCTACATCCCCTTTTAAAATGTTCACCTTTTGTTGCCTTATAGCCTGGAATTTAAAAAGCGTTTTTATCCACTGATCTTTGCATCCTACCCCACAACTTTCAAGTAAATTAAAAAAAGAAAAATGTATCAAAAGAAATTGTGAACTGATAGCTTGGTTGGACAAGTGTCCACCTCCCTTGTACTAGCGATCCTAAATCACCTACCAAGTTAATTGTCCTCCACCTGTGTTAAA
Source organism: Salvelinus sp. IW2-2015 (assembly GCF_002910315.2). NCBI lineage: Eukaryota > Metazoa > Chordata > Actinopteri > Salmoniformes > Salmonidae > Salvelinus > Salvelinus sp. IW2-2015. Next base: position 213,563 of record NW_019942945.1, read on the forward strand.
TTGTAGTGATTCACATGATTTTAGGATAAATGTAGCCATTCCTGTAGGCTCCCTCTGATGGGTAGTGAATTGCAAAGCAAACACTCAACCATGAGCTTTCAAATGAACTCCGGGACAGAACAGAGGATGGTTATAAAAAGATTAAGGCCTTGAATATCCCTTGAGCACGGTCAAGACAACTATTAATAATTGAAAGGTGTATAGCACCACCAAGACCCTGCCTAGATCAGGCTGCCCTCCAATCTGGATGACTGAGAAAGTAGGAGACTGATCAGCGAGGCTCCTAGAGTCCGATGGAAACTTTGAAAGAGCAACAGGCTTTATGGCCAAGACTGGTCAGTGTGCATGTGACAATATCCCAAGCACTCCACAAATGTCATGTATTGTAGGGTGGCAAGAAGGAAGCCATTACTCAAAGAAGCCCACCTTGAATCAGTTTTGAAGTATGCAAAAAAAACACTTGGGAGATTGTAGCTGTGGCAAAGGGTTTTGTGGTCTGACTAAAATGTAACTTTTTGGCCTAAATGCAGTGTTACATTTGTCGCAGACCAAACACATATGGTGGTGGCAGCATCATGTTATGGGGATGTTTCTCATCGTCAGGGACTTATCCGGACAGAACAGAAAATAAAAGCACAGAAAAGTCCTTGAGGAAAACCTGCTGCCCTCTGCCATAAAGCTGAAACTGGGACTGAAGTTCACCTTTCAGCATGACAACAACCCAAAGCTACAGTACAATGAAGTGGCTAAGGAATAAAAAGGTCAAGTCCTTAAGTGGCCCAGACCTAAATTCAATCAAAAATTTGAGGCATGACTAAGATTTCTGTCCAACGCTCCCCAGAGAACTTGACAGCTTGTACAGTTTTGTAAAGAATGGTCAGACATTGTCAAATCTAGGTGTGCAAAGTTGGTAGAGACCTAATCCCAACACTCACAGCTGTAATTGCTTCCAAAGGTGCTTCCACCAAGTATTAACTCAGGGGTGGCAACTTATCCAATTATATTTTTCTAAACACATTTTCCTTAAAATGTGTGGAATATGGGGTGTAGATATGTGGGAAAAATCCTTATTTTAAATGCATGAAACTGAGGCACTGTCAACAAAATGTGAAAAGTTCAAGGGCGTGTAGACTTTCTACAGGCACTACATCACAGGAGGCTGCTGAGGTGAGGACGGCTCATAATGGCTGGAACAGAGCAAACGAAATGGCATCAAACATGTTAATTATGTGTTTACCATCCCACGCATTGCGCTCCAGACATTACCTCCCCAATTMAGGTGCCACCAACCTCCTGTGCACTGCATAAAAATGAAACTCGTTTTTTAATTGGAAAACTTTATTTTATTCAATTTTTGAAGTACAGAACTGCAAAAATTGGGTTTACAAAATTGCCATACTAACAAAACTGATTTCAGGTGTGTAGTGAGGTAATAGTTAATTGGGAGGAGGATGAAGGGCAAGGAAAGCTTGACTATGCGGCAAATAGAGGGTGCTATGACAGCAGAAAATGTAAGCATTTCACKGTAAGGTCTACACTTGTTGTATTCAGTGCATGTGACAAAGTTTGTGTGTATTTTCAAGATGCTGTAAAGCCTTGTTCACATCAAATCCATTTTTTTTTTGTGCATATCTGATTCAAAACGTGTTTTTCCTGCAGTCTGAACAGTCAAATAGCACATGGAATAGGATATTTTAAGCCACCTTCATAGGTGGTTTGAAGTCAGATACAAATCTGATTCCTGGCCATGCGACTTATTTGAATGGTCAAATCTGATTGATTTACCCTCAAGTGTTTCTAAAAACTTATTTGGCATATCTTGTTGCTTGCTAGCTACACTTGACAGTTTGACAAGAATGTGCCAACTAACTAGCTTACACTCATTTATTTGTAAATGATTAATATGTGCTAGAAAGATAAACAGCTACCTAGTTAGTTGACTGCTTTGTCTAGCCAAACACTTGTTATGAAAGTTGGAGTATCTTATCCTGAGACTTTTAAAGTGTTCTTACACTATGATTTTGAACATTCAAAGCAACTGGGAAATGTCCATTSCAGGCATTGTCACCGTCGCTAGCTACATAACTTCTGATTGATAGGAAACACAAGCACCAACACCAATGCGCCCCCCCCCCCCCTCATTACTATGACAACTAGCATAGCCATGTCAGCAAATGACTGCTGTCTGAACACACACATCTGATTTGGTCACTTGACTTGCTGTTTGGCCAGCCAGTGTTGCAAAACGGATTTGAAAAAACHAAACTGATTTGAGCATTAAGGCCTGCAGTGTGAACAAGGCCTAAGTGTTGCTTACTGTAAAACAATGTGTAATTGAACCTTTGGTTGTTGAGTGGTGTCAGTATAGCAGCTAAGAGAAAGATTCAGAGTATCAAACTCATCAGATAGATNAATGTGTAATTGAACCTTTGGTTGTTGAGTGGTGTCAGTATAGCAGCTAAGAGAAAGATTCAGAGTATCAAACTCATCAGATAGATTATTGAAAACTACGCCATAATGAAACGTCTATCAGAAATATTTTACATCACCCCCACTGAACTGGACAACCAGGATCAGACAATATTTACCAGGCCCTCGTGGTGCCTATGAAACCGATATAAGTTACAGAATGTTCTGAGAGCAAACTGTCCTACAACTGCAAAATGTGTTACACATTCTAAACACACCCCATAGGCGATGTGAGAGACTACATGGAAGAGGGAATGGAACAGGGGAAAGTTACAAGTTCAGTCAGGATAACGAAGACGTGACACATAGATGAGGCCTGTACAGAGACGAGGGACGGGGGGATTCTGCCAAGGGTTATGTGCGAGCGCTCCTCTCTGTCTCTGCCAGACACTCCCTGACCAGCGCCCTCGCGTGAATGATACCTAGAAGACAGATCAACAACATCACAAGTTGGGATTTATAACTTTTACTTCATGTGTGGAGATTTCCACATTTAATCTGAATGTGAATTGAAATGCAGGTATTTCCAGGTAAACTCATATGTACTAAGTATTGGTGCCATGTGAGTAGGGAAAAATGGGATCCTTGGGACTAACTGTCACCTCATTGAAGTTGAAATGTRTTAAGGTTAGGGTTTAGGGTAGGGACGTCACAAGGAGCCCAGATAACCATGYGAGTAGAGAACAAAATGGCCGTCGTGTGAGAAGCATGGGTGAAATGTTTGTTTAATTGAAAAGTATTTACTTCAGTAATTATTCATAAGAAAAACATKTTCCTTGGGATTACAAGCCTTGGAATAGGGATTTCTGGACTGACCATCTCAAATACTATGACTACCTTTCATCACCAAGTAGTTGTTAATTCATTATTTTTTATGTGTCCTGCATTTGTGCAATTCCACGGTAACGGAATTACGACGAGACTCCGATATTTCAATTTAAAATGTATGCCAAACCAAAAAACACTGATTTCAAAGTTTAACAAACCGTACAAAAACGATGGTTTTTGTTTGGTATCCATGTTAAAGTGAATCTTAGTCGCAGCGTAATTCCGTTACCATGGAATTTCCCATTTTCATTTTGTGCATAACCTTTACGTTTCATGAATTGAACATAATTTAGGCTTCTTTGGCTTTAAAGGACAATGTCAGATTGGACTGGCTGTCATTTTGCTAATTGAAATTGGTGGATTTAAACTTTGATGATTGATTGACCTGATGACTGCGCTTGTTGATGGTTTTATTGAATGCAGGAAGCCTTGGAACATATAATTTGGCTTATTTCAATGATTTACGTGTGCTGCTGCTGCCATGCAATGTTGCTGATTGCTTTCACCCACTGCCTTATGTTAAYTTCTTATAGCTGTGTTTATGCCAATAATATTAATGTGCTTACTGTCTGCTTGCTGGTTATGTGCACTGTGGTTAGGGAAAAGGAAAGTAACCTCTATRGAGTACTGATAAACACCCTACGTCAATACAACCACAACCTTTGCTCCAAGCTTCGGGAGGATATTTGTGGCCTAGGCGTTTAGCTGGGCAGGCTGCAGTACCTCTCTTTAGCCTCTCCATGGCGCTCTTGCTCCCGGCGTAGGTGGGGCGGATCTCGCGACTCATCTCCTCGATGACTGACAGCAGCTCGCTGTAGGTTGAGCCTTGAGACACTTTCACTGGCTGTGTGAAAGAGAGGGGGGGGGGGGGATACGAGACAAAGGTCATATGCTGGAAGAGAGCGAAAACAACTAGAACTCCGAATTGACCCTGAACAAGATATAATCATTTTATACAGAGTAGAGATACGGGGATAATTACCATGACGAATCGACAGAAATGCAAATAAACATACAATTAAATTGACCAGTAATRACCATCTGCTTTKTATTTGTTGTTAGTGATACCTGGACCCTATTGATATAATACCTTGAATAACATCACATGATATTTAACATGACTTTCTAAAATAGCATAGGCACTAGTTAAAGCAGTTGGAGATGAGGATCAGGCTGTTCAGTCCCACCTGAACGAAGCCCATCGACGGCGGGCCGAAATCACTGAACGCCGGTCTGAAGTTGGAGGAGGGGAGTGAGGGGGAGGGCACACTGGAGCCTAGGCAGAGGAAAGAGAGAATTCAGACGCACTGAAGCGCCCTATGACTGGTTAACATCTTTGAAATGGGAGGCAGGGGCAGAAAGGCTCCGTGGCATCGTGGTGTAATTTATTTCTCAGGTAAGATGGGATTTGTTTTTACATTATGGTTGGTAGTAAACTCAGTAAAAAAAAGAATTGTCCCATCACTGTCAACTCGTTTATTTTTTCAGCAAACTTAACGTGTAAATATTTTGTATGAAACTACAAGATTCCAACTGAAGACATGAACTGAAGCAAGTCAAGACATGTGATAACAGAAATGGAATAGTGTCCCGGACAAGGGGGGGGGGGGGGGCCTAGGCCCTAGCACCCTACGCTCCGACATCCAAAACTAGTTATCGCAGGATGTGGGTCAATAACAATTGGATATGGGTAGATCCGGGCTTTTCACTGGCCATGGCAGAACAATGACTTCGCTTCTTGCAGGAATAATTTGACACGAACAGATTGAGTGAAGCAGAAAGAGTATCAGGCTGAGGTAGGCAATTGTAGCATGCTGAAAGAGGTGGCAGATAGAGATGGCCTGCAAGCAAGGGTACCACATTGAGGGAGGAAGTGTCTTCCCTGTAACACACATGCGTGAGATTGGCCTTGCAACGACAACAAGCTCAGTCCCCAATGAATGCTGAGGACACACCCGTCCAAGACCATGACGGACCTCCACCGTCGATCCCGCTCCAGAGTTACACAGGCCTCGGAGTGTAACGCTCATTCCTTCCGACGATAACACGCGAATACGACCTCACCGCTGGTGAGAACGAACATGATAGCGACGTAGTCAGTGAAGAGCGGAGCGCTATTTTGCAGTCATCGCTGTCTGCCTGCGACGAACAGTCAGAGGATTAGCGTTTGACTGGCGCTTGTGCCACTACGGCGGACAGGTTGTTGCCACGGTGATGAGTCGGTAGAGGACCCTGCTTTATTCTAAACCACGCAACCTAAGCAACATAGCAAAGACCCTCATTCAGGCCTGCTCTCAGGCAGGCCTCATTGCCGGACAGTCTGAGGCAGGCGTGACTGGCGGAGAGAATATGTGCGCGGGTGTCGCAAAGTGGCGTAACTCGGGGCGAGTTGATATGACGGGGGTTCGCGCATAACCCGCGGCGTGTACCCCTTGTCCACAGTGTGTCATGTTAGTCGATGGTAACGCATCCGCGTACTAGCAGGTGTGCTTATTACAACCGTATAAACTCCACAGGCCACAATCACAGAACGGTGCCACACATGATCGTGATCAGGAGTAGATGCAGCTTGATCCCATTTTGGCCTGTCGCCTCTTGCCGTCACACATGTACGCGCATGCATATCCGCCGCGCGAACTATTGACCTAGGCGCCCATGACTCTGCAGCCGTCATCCACACTCAATACTCCTATACAAGCACATGCACAGGCACTGTCACGGCGAGCGTGACGCTGGACGGACTAGCAATAGCATTGGGACCTGCAATCTATATCCTTGTTTCAGAAGTCAGTAAGAAAGGTAACCTTAGGTTCCAAAGTTTTTCATAACTGGTGACCTTATTGCCTACCGTCTGTAATCTGTTAGTGTCTTTAACGACCGTTCCACGCGTGCATGTTCATTTAATTGTTTATGGTTCATTGAACAAGCATTGGAAAACAGTGTTTAAAAACCATTTACATGAAGATCTGTTAAGTTTTTGTTTTTTACGAATTATCTTTTGAAAGCACGGGTCCTGAAAAAGGGGATATTTTTTGTTGCTGAGTTATATGACCACTCATTAGTTTGCGTGACGTGCAGTTGTTCCCTGGCCAGGTGCAGGTATAGGACGCTAGTCTTATCTATTGAATGGAATCCACTGCACTGTGGGTAGGAGTAGAAGTTCCAGTAAGAGATGGTGCGAGACCAAAGCTGTGTAGTGTAGAGGGTGTGTGGTCCCGTGTGGCTCAGTTGGTTAGCCATGGCGCTCTGCAACGTCGCCAGGGTTGTGGGTTCATTCCCCACGGGGGGACCAGGCTGAATTGTATGACATTTCAAATTTGTCAGTCGCTCTGGATAAGGCGTCTGCTAAATGACTTAAATGTTAAATGTATAGAAATTTGAAATTAATGTGGATAAAACTAACAGATTGACAGTCGGCAGAAACCTGGCGGGGTGTGGTTGGAGCCGGACGGGGCAGGGGCGATGGGTTTGTAGCTCATCGTGATGTCACTGCGGACCTCCCCATACAACGACGCGCCGCTTCCGTCTGTCCCGTCGACCCTGTGCTGATACAGCTTTACTGGTGGGCTGGGCCCCTGAGAGCTAGGAAGAAGAAAGTTGTGTACTTATGGACATGTATGACATTCATTAACTATACTGTCAGTCTAGCCTCGTCCAGAATATACTGTGTGCTATGCAAGTATTGTTGAATGCTCTGTATGGCCAATTGGGTTTGGCATGACAWTGATTGAGGAATGTTGTTTAACTCATACAGATTTGGACCAGRCTGTCATGACGTTGTCAGTGGTTTACTGACGTTTGCAAGCATATGACTTAATGACCCAGACCTTAGGTTATCTAGCTAGCGAGTAATCCAACAACCCCAGCTGGTTTCAAACATTTGTCACAACAGTGCCTGTTTCCTCTAGCTACATCAGTTTAGCGGGCAACTTTTCACAGTAAATCAGTACCTCATCTGGTCGTAGCCTAACTAACGTCAGCTAGGTAGCCAAGCTAACGTTAGCTAACTGTAGGTCGCTAACTAGTTACAGAACCAAAGGTCGACGAGATGACATCTTGCTTCAGATGAAGTCAAATTAATAGAAACAAACTGGTTAGCGGGTGACCTAACTTGTAATTGCAATGTCTTTGTTCACCACTGCGCATGTCATAGCTAGTTACTTAGCAAGGAAGCTAGCTAGCTACATTAACTAGCTATTTGCTGACAGGTTTGCATTCGGTGTG
>NW_019942945.1:227663-228439 GCF_002910315.2 Salvelinus sp. IW2-2015
GTTATGATATTTTATTGATGTCACTTGTTAAATCCACTTCAATCAGTTTAGATGAAGTGGAGGAGATGGGTTAAAGAAGGATTTTTACACCTTGAGACAATTGAGACATGAATTGTGTATGTGTGCCTTTCAGAGGGTGAATGGGMAAAACTAAATATTTAGGTGCCTTTGAAGGGGGAAAGGTAGTAGGTGCCAGGCGCACCGGTTTAAGTGTGTCAAGAACTGCAAAGCTGCTGGGTTTTTCAYGCTCAATAGTTTCCTGTATGTATGAAGAATGGTCCATCACCCAATGGACATATAGCCAACTTGACACAACTGTGGGAAGCATTGGAGTCAACATGGGCATAATCATTATGACAATTTTTGTWACTTTATTGGTGAAGTATTTTGATACTTTGTATGTACCTACAATGTTAATCTCTCTCGGGCTACCGAACACCTAAATCRTGATAATGTCATTCTGATGTCCTTTCATCTTCTATGCAGGGTTGTGTCTGAGGGTGCTGATACTGGCTGCTCTCACAGTTCCCATCAGAGCAGCTCAACCTGGTGAGAATGTTTAAACAGTTAATCACATAAAAGTAACTGAAAGGAAACGGTTTWMTGGACACAGAAAGTAATTTCAATGGAGATCCAGGTCAGGACTATGCTTAATCTGTGTCCAGGATACTGGCCCTGGGAGTCTAGCACAAATCAGTCACCATCTCTTTCTCTCTCCCTCTTTCTCCCCTGTCTCTCCTTCTCCAGCCCAGATGACATTCACCTTAACTGTCCCT
>NW_019942946.1:0-2650 GCF_002910315.2 Salvelinus sp. IW2-2015
TCTATGCAAGCGGCAATGTGAGCAGACTCTTGTTCTGGAAAGGGGAATTTTAGAAGTAGAAGCTCAATTGTTTTGAGTACAGGACTGGATAGTAAAACATAGAACTCTTGGCAGGCTATCTCTGCAGTAGATTCAACACTGTCCCTGTTTGGTCGTGTGTGTAATAAGTACTCCCAAAACACAATCTCACTTCACCAGTGAAGAGGCGACTCCGAGATGCTGGCCATCTTAGGCAGAGTTGCCAAAGCAAAAAAGTTTCATATTAGACTGGCAAAGAAAATAAAATATTAAGATGGGGCAACGGAACACAGACACTGGACAGAGGAATTATAGAGCAGGACTAAGGCTGAAGGGGACTCCAACATGGAAACACATCAGTGGAAAGAAGGTTTGATGTGCTGGAGGTCCTTATTAGACCTCCATCTCCATTTCTCTCTTTCTATTTTCCACTCATCTTTTTTTTCATGGTCCTTAGGAGCTCAGTGGCTATTGAAATTGGATCAACTGTCAGATGCTACATGGTGATTTAGAACTGTTAATCTGGAACTGGTTATCATGCTGATACAGGTTTCAAGGAAAGGGCCACCCTCTGCCCCCAGCTGTGCCCTGGACACCATATGTGAATTGATTGCTCCCCATCTATCTTCTGAGCTCGTGCTGCTAGGTGACCTAAACTGGGATATGCTTAACACCCCGGCCATCCTACAATCTAAGCTTGATGCCCTCAATCTCACACAAATGATCTATGAACCTACCAGGTACAACCCCAAAACCGTWAACACGGGCACCCTCATAGATATCATCCTAACTAACTCGCCCTCCAAATACACCTCTGCTGTTTTCAACCAAGATCTCAGCGATCACTGCCTCATTGCCTGCATCCGTAATGGGTCTGCGGTCAAACAACCACCCCTCATAACTGTCAAACGCTCCCTAAAACACTTCAGCGAGCAGGCCTTCCTAATCGACCTGGCCCGGGTATCCTGGAAGGATATTGACCTCATCCCGTCAGTAGAGGATGCCTGGTTATTCTTTAAAAGTGCCTTCCTCACCATCTTAAATAAGCATGCTCCATTAAAAAAAWKTAGAACCAGGAATAGATATAGCCCTTGGTTCACTCCAAACCTGTCTGCCCTTGACCAGCACAAAAACATCCTGTGGCGTTCTGCATTAGCATCGAATAGCCCCCGTGATATACAACTTTTCAGGGAAGTTAGGAACCAATATACACAGGCAGTTAGGAATGCCAAGRCTAGCTTTTTCAAACAGAAATCGGCATCCTATAGTACAAACTCAAAAAAGTTCTGGGACACTGTAAAGTCCATGGAGAATAAGAGCATCTCCTCCCAGCTGCCCACTGCACTGAGGCTAGGAAACACTGTCACTACCGATAAATCCACAATAATTAAGAATTTCAATAAGCATTTTTCTATGGCTGGCCATGCTTTCCACCTGGCTACCCCTAACCCGGTCAACAGCCCTGCACTCCCCACAGCAACTCGCCCAAACCTCCCCCACTTCTCCTTCACCCAAATCCAGATAGCTGATGTTCTGATGTTCTGAAAGAACTGCAAAATCTGGACCCCTACAAATCAGCCAGGCTAGACAATCTGGACCCTCTCTTTCTAAAATTATCTGTCAAAATTATTGCAACCCTTATTACTAGCCTGCTCAACCTCTCTTTCGTATCGTCTGAGATTCCCATAGATTGGAAAGCTGCCAAGGTCATCCCCCTCTTCAAAGGGGGAGACACTCTAGACCCAAACTGCTACAGACCTATATCTATTCTACCCTGCCTTTGAAAGCCAAGGTCTTTGAAAGCCAAGTTAACTTCTCTAGGGTAGGGGGCAGCATTTTCACGTTTGGATGAAAAGCATACCCAAATTCAACTGCCAGTTACTCATCCCCAGGAGATAAGATATGCATATTATTATTAGATTTGGATAGAAAACACTCTGAAGTTTCTAAAACTGTTTGAATCATGTCTGTGAGTATWACAGAACTTATTTACCACGAGGACAAACCATTCAGATATATATTTTTTTGAGGTCACTGTCTTTTCATTGAGGTTTCATTGGGAAACCAGATTTCTAAGCGAATTGCTTGCAGTTCCTACGGCTTCCACTAGATGTCAACAGTCCTGAGAAATAGGTTGAGGTTATCCCTTTGTGTAATGAAGAAATACGGCCATCTTGAAGTTGAGGCACTCCAGGCTTCAATCAAACAGAAGGCATGCTACATTTCGTTTTAATCCTGTATTGAACACATATCATCCCGTCTTCAATTTTATCGATTATTAATGTTAAGAAATACCTAAAGTTGTTTTAAAAATGTAGTTTGACATTTTTTTGGCAAAGTTTACAGGTAACCTTTGAGATATTTTGTTGTCACGTTTGAGCAAGTTGGAACCGGTGTTTTTCTGGATCAAACGCGCCAAATAAATKGACATTTTGGATATATATCAACGGAATTAATCGAACAAAAGGACCATTTGTGATGTTTATGGGACATATTGGAGTGCCAACAACAGAAGCTCGTCAAAGGTAAGGCATGAATTATATTTTTATTTCTGCGTTTTGTGTCACGCCTGCAGGGTTGAAATGTTTTCTCTCTTTTGTTTACTAATGTGCTATGCTCAGATAATAGCATT
>NW_019942946.1:6569-10991 GCF_002910315.2 Salvelinus sp. IW2-2015
TGCGCGCGTGTGCGCGTGTGTGTGTGTGTGTGTGTGTGTGTGTGTGTGTGTGTGTGTGTGTGTGTGTGCGTGTGGACTGATGGAGTAGGGGGTCTGTGTTGGAGGGCCGTGTGTGTGTTATCTCTGGGTGCAGGGGTTTTGTTTGCAGGGCAGAGACGTATAGATTTCCTCTCCGTGTCAGCTTCTTTATTTGGAGCTCAGTTCAGAGGGGACAATAGCAAACTAATCCGGCCCAGATTCAGGATTAATATTCAAGCCTCCAAATATTAATTCCAGCCAAAAGGAAGGAAATGCAGAATGTGTCAAAACACTCAAACAAATAAAGAAAACAAAAACAGCACAAGAACCCCTGACCAAATACATTTCAGTTGTTTTCTATGAGTGTATTGTTTTCAACAGGGATGTACAGACTCCTCTCATCATTCTATATGATTCCTGTATTCATTTTCATAATGATTTCTTTATCAAGGGGTTGAGAGTGGGGGTATGGCTGAAGAGAAGTTGTTTTTGGCTATTCTCCTCACTATGCTGAGGGTTTAAGATCTGGATTTAAATATTTACAATAGAAAATAATGAAGTTTATAAAACGAAGTACCACCAGTGCTCAGCTGTAACTTACAGGGAAGGGGTAAACACTCACTGTCTCCCCACATCAAAGGGTCCTGGAGATGTTGGGCGGTAATCTGACGCATGTATGGCTGTGGAGCTGCAGGACAGGACCACTGACAGGAGAGAGTTTGGACTCATTTAATCATCAGAGGAACGGTTGATGTCCATGTCTGACTGTGGCTCCCTGTCTTACATTGGAATCAGTCAGAGACCTGGGCCTATTTTCAAAAATATCTCAGAGTAGGATATCATTTCTCCCCTCTTCATACAGTATAATGATCTAGAACAGCAATCCTCCTCTGAGACACTTTGTGAATATGGGCCCTGATCCCAGAGCTGCCCTGCCAACTGACCCCAGACCTGCCCTGCCCACTGGCCCCAGAGCTAACCTCTCACAGACCAGTGTGGAGGTGTAGAGCTGGCAGACAGCAGGCCCCTCAGTCATGGGGACTTTTCTATACACTGTGATATGTCAGGGTGGGCCTACAGGGCCTGGCAGGGACGGTGTTGTTCTGTGACAGATAAAGGGTTTGATATGTAGTGATAGTTTGATAGGGAGAGTGTAATATAGCCACAGTCATCTGTTTAGTGTAATGGGCCAGGGCTGTAGTGGAGTGATGGAGGAGGTGGATACTGTTGCCTACATTTGGTTTGAGGTACCAGCCTGATGCGCAGGGCCTACCCCACACAGGCTTTCGTACTGGGTGGCTCATGGCTTAGTTCATCCATAGTGGCCTTCAATGGACATCACATTTGTCAAACTGCTTTCACAAACTGCCTATTCTGGAATATCCCCTACCCCTCCGCACACACACAAACGCATACACACTATTAAGCAACCCAACAACACACACAAACACACACACACACACACTAATCCTGCAGTAGGGGGTAGGGGCCTCTTGTGTGTTGCCCTGAAAGTCCATTGTGGTGTTCAAAGCAGCCTCACAGAGACTCTGTCCATTGATAAGGTCTAATGTGATCATGGGCCAGTAAACTTCATKTTTTATACATYGCAATATGAAAGGTCAGRTTATCTTAATCCTCAAATCTCAGGCCTACYGGGGTGTGGCCCCCTGTTCCATGAACTTCAAGGAGTAATCTAGCAGTTCATRCTGAAGAAGAACCCCTATTATCTTCTCCGCTAGCTTCCAATCAGCAGASATGATMAGACTCCGGAATGATTTCTCTTTTCTAATCGGCTCCAATCATATCAGGGTATCAGCTTAACTATGGTTTATTATGACCAGTGATTAATCATACAGCACTGCCTTATCCATATTCTACACCACCAGACGGGCCTCCTACCTCTGTGTTCCATTCACGCCCAGTAGGACAGTATCATAATCATTATCATAATCAACACCCTCCTTCTTCTCCTACATAACAGTGCTGGTATTAGCGTCATGATCATGAGCGTGCAGGGTGGTTATGGCTGTAAACAACAGGCATTGACTCTTCATTGAGCTCTGCTCATAGTCACTTTCTAACTGTTGTTAGGAACTTTTTGTTCCCTACACTAATATTGCTTTGAAGTATTAGAGAAGTCTAGCGATCCCAGTAGATATGGCTATGGACGAGAGAGCTGAGCTCCTGCAGTCATTGAGTCTGTCTCTAATCGTCATTCTTTCTTCATTTGGCTTAGTTTGGGCTCTTGTTTGTTCTCTTCTTGATCTGTTTTGATTTGTTCCATAACTGGCAACAAAAAAAGTTCCAGTAGACGTAGAAGAGAAGAGAAAGTGTCCACGTTTCTGAGCGAAGTCTAAACAAACTGTGGACACATTACGAGCAGTGCAAAATCGGAGGCGGAAGTCTCAACCAAGCTTTGTTTATTAATGCAGGTCACAAAGGTTATTCAATAAGATTGGTTAATTTGTTATTTAGAAATCCTTTGTTGTCATGTGAAAGTGTGTCATACGCAGACAGATGGTGAAATATTTATTCCTTGACTATTAGAGTGTTATTGTTTGTTTCGTTTTGTATTCTCCCCCTAATTTGCCAGTTGTACAGTTTTCTGTGGAAGTCTAACAAACGCACAACTTTAAGAAAGGTAGACCCTATCCTGTAGCCTTAATTAGAAGGAAATTGTAAACAGACGCATGCCTTTCAAAAACAATTTTTAGGGGATTATCCATACTTTCTGACGGAGCGTTTGAAGTTTGGAGGGATTCTGAGTCAGCACTGCTACATTGGGGCTCTTAGAGGACATTGTTGTCTTCAATTATTTTCTGTTATATTCTCGTCTGTATGAAGCTGGGGATCATTTATTATTTAAAGACGCAATCGTCGCTGTTTATCAGGGAGTTTTTAAACCGGGTTATCTTTATGCCGTAGTTTTATTAAAAGGAACAAAGCGTAATAAAGCATAGTTTCATATGGCTGCACGTCTCTGCAGCGCTGCGGCTCGGCTGCCTTTATTGTCATTTCATGCGAGAGATGCCAGCCACCAGCCACCAGCCACCAGACGAGATCTGACGAGTGTCACTGAGGCTTTAGCATGTACATACAGTACATGGTAGTGCACAAACACAGCCTGCTACACTAACTACAACACACACACACACAAACACATGCGCGTGCACACACACACACATGCATGTTCCCCACCATATGTCATGGGTAACCACAGAGTGACAGCTACTTGATTTTGTAAATGAATTAACCCTATGGGACCCAGTGAGTGACTAATACTGATTTGTTCAAATATTGATCAGTGCCATGTCCCTTTAACTTGACTGGCTGGGGAGTGAGGGACATCAACGCAAACAGAAGTGGAAACGTGAAAACATCTTGTCTAGTTTTTACACACAGGAGCATCTGTGCTCCCCAGTGAGGTCGCTGTCTGTATCTGTTTGGTAGGGTTAAACAAGAGGGGATGGAGTCCCACTGAGGGACTGAAGAAGAATAGATATCTGGATGTTCAAGTCATGAGGTTCTCCATAGTAGTAAATCGTCTATTCATTGATATCATGGATCTATACATATTTAATTGACATGATTGTTACACTTATTTAAGTCCTCCAGCTTGAGAATTAATATTATCTTTCTGAAAGCCCATCGCTTTTCTCTGTTCAAAACCCTTCACTGCATTCTCTCACACTCCCCATCAGCAGAAAAAGTGGCCTTCCTCAGCTCTCCATCTCCTAACCCTTTCATGGTGACTCTAGTGTCCAACCTCTCCACCTTGACTCCATTACTTCCCGTACTTAACTTCCCACTGAAGCCTTTACCCCGCAGTATTGGTGGATTAGTCCCGCCTTAACTGAAGTAGACGAACAGCAATCAATACCTGCTGTAAGCAGTCTGCCAGGGTCAGCTGACCCCTCTGTACCACCACTCCGGTACGACCAGTCAATTCCTGTCTGATAAATTCCGGCTGATTAACCTCTGGTGACCCTGGGCAGATAAGGTCAGCCTGGCCAGAGTGGCCTAGGAGCTCGGGGCAGGGGGTTCAGGGTCCGGTCAGTGGGCCTGTCCCATAATGAAGTAGTCACTATTGCCTTTCCGTCACTCAGTAATTACAGGGAGAGATATGGAGCTATAGATAGGTGCTGAATGCAGAGCAAGGCAATAAAATGGATTCCAGAAAATTGCATTGAGCAGACAGGGGACCTGTAAAGTGACATGTAAACTACTCTCATATGGACTGGTAATGACTGGGAGCAAGATGGATCGAGAGGGACTAGTCAAGTTCATGGGCACATACAGACACATTCAGACACATACAGACACATACAGACACATACAGACACATACAGAGACATAAAGACACATACAGACACATACAGAGACATACAGACACACACAGACACA
>NW_019942946.1:11890-16637 GCF_002910315.2 Salvelinus sp. IW2-2015
TCCAATGGAACCACACACTTTCCAGACCACATAACAACACATACAGACGCATTTCAGCACGCATTCAAGGACGATTCAGACGCATTCAGACGGCAGACACATACAGAGACATACAGACACATACAGACACATACAGAGACATTCAGACACATACAGACACATACAGACACATACAGACATTGTTCATGCGGAGTGTTTTTAACTTCAACATTGCAAAATCTGCTGATTTATTTGATACCCAGATGATTATACTTTTTATAAAGATGTAAATAACAAATCCTCTCCAGACAGTCATGAGAGAATCTCCAACAAAATGTGAGCTCTTTATCTTTATTTTACTTCACTCTTTTGAGGATAAGTTGTTGACTGAAGTCAAATGATTTAATTGATCGTTTTCTTCAACACTCGGGCATCCACTTTGTTTCTAATGAAGTGCTCAACAAGTTAGTCACACCAATATCACCCGCTATCTGTAATAGATCCTGTGTGTTTTGGGCAGAGTATGCTGTTAGCTATAATTACCTGGCTGGTGTTCCCAGTCACTGGGCCACCCAGGGGCTGTAGACGTCATAGTTGTGCTCCCTCCCACGGCCCGTGTCTCCACTGAGCAGGTCAGGTCAGGTGCTGGGGAATCCCCCCCGGCCAGCCCAGCCAGTCAGCCCAGCCAGTCAGCCCAACCAGTCAGCCCAGCCAGTCAGCCCAGCCAGTCAGCCCAACGAGTCAGCCTAGCCAGTCAGCCCAGCCAGTCAGCCCAACCAGTCAGCCCAGCTCAGCTGCCACCATCTGAGACCCTCCACATTCCTCTGTCCACTAACTATTTAGTTATCAGTGATTTGGTTAAGTG
Source organism: Salvelinus sp. IW2-2015 (assembly GCF_002910315.2). Lineage (NCBI taxonomy): Eukaryota > Metazoa > Chordata > Actinopteri > Salmoniformes > Salmonidae > Salvelinus > Salvelinus sp. IW2-2015. Next base: position 12,735 of record NW_019942946.1, read on the forward strand.
GAATTGACTTTTATCTGCAGAGTGCTGTGGGGCTGCCACCGGCGATACACATTCCCCCTTCCCCAGCCCGTGTCTTGTCTTAGCCTGGTGTCACATCCAGCACATTGCTATTGGCAGCTGAGCCAGGCCTGATCAATAGCCAGGTCAGGGATGGCCCACGGCCCTGCTGTGCTCCACGGTGGGACGTATTGATCCCTCATACACTCCCACAGGTCGCCCTGCCTGCCTCACCATGGAGCCATGGCCAGAGAGAGGGAGAGAGAGAGAGAGAGAGGGAGAGAGAGAGAGGGAGAGGTAAAAGAGAGGGAAAGGGAGAGGGAAAGGGAGAGGGAGAGGGAGAGAGAGGGAGAGAGAGGGAGAGAGAGGGAGAGAGAGGGAGAGAGAGCCTGCAAGACAAATACACATGGCCACTGTGTGTGTGTTTGCAATGAGTCATGCTCACACATGCGTGCACTTACCCTTTCTCTATACATGTATCCTACAAAGAAAACCCTTTCCCTTTCACATCTTAGCCACTCAACTTGAGCAAAGCTCACTATTATTTATGTCTGAGTGTTGCTGTTATTGGTCTCATAAATATGAAAATAATAAAACTTTGAAAACGAATGGTCCAATTGATTAAATAAATAATAAGGTAATAAGAGCATATTCTCTGAGAGTACTTCAAACCTGTATGACAAATAGATAGGGAGGGTTAAAGAAAATGGACTAAAATGCAATGTGGTCTGAAGGTCAAAGATAAAAGTAATGCTCATTTCATAGTTATTTAGGGTGCAAAAGAAAAAAGTGTTATGCCTAAGAAAAGACTCAAAGGCTCCTTCTGGTATGAATGTAATGAAATGCTATAGCACCATACATTGTAAAGCTGGGCCCAACTTCATTAACTCAGTACTGTGAGCTATGAGTGCACCAGATGTTAGGTGATCCTGAAAGTACACAGCCCCCGCGCCTCCCTGCGCCTCTCCATCCACACCCTTTCTGCTCTTTCTGTCTCTGCTCCTTCTCTCTTACTTTCTCTCTCTTTCTCCTTCTTTCTTTCTCTCTCTCGCTGATGGGAGGAGCCTCTCAGGAGTTACCCCGCCCTCTCATTGCCGTGGCCAATGAGCTGAGGCCTGGTTGTTTTTGTTGCAGTTTTAAACGCTGCTCCCCGGAGCTCCTCATCAACAACGTAATAAGAGCTCTTGGGAACAATTAAACATGGGCTTCAACTCAGGTCTAACCACAGAGGTAAAAATAATCGTAAAAATGTTGCCAAATAGAGGGGGTTCCAAAGGGACCATTCAGATATCACAGACTGTCTGCCTCTCCTCTCCGTCCTTTATTCCCTAACTAAAGCTCTGTCACTCTGGAGCTGTCACAAGCCTAGCCTATGACAAGCGCATTTACTCAGCCTCGCACACACCAGGCCCATGTGGAATTCAAATATCTTGTGTACATATTTCTTTCTAAGGAATTGACAGTTGAATAAATATGTGTTGTCTAAGTGACTTTGTTGTTGTGTATGAGAGATCCTCTGCAGAACACGCAATTATGAGCGTTATTACAGGAATATGTCTTGTTCTGGTTACAGGGAAATTAAGTTTCTCCGGAAATCTTTTTCATTTCTGATTTTAAAAGCCTACAGTGGTACGAGAGGAGAAATTACACCGAGCAATACGTTTAGTACTTAATACAATTTGGAAATCATACGATTCTGTCCTGCAGTAATACAAATAATTACATATTCATTTAGTTTGCTCTAAAACAGCTTATTAAAGATTTCTGAGGCTTGATAGAAGCCATATTGTCCTGTTTTTCCTTTAATGAAATATTTTTTTTCTTCTATGAGTCAGGGTTGGGAACACACAAAGTGCTTCACTTACAGTGTATTCAGAAAGTATTCAGACCCGTAACTTTTTCCACAATTTGCTACGTTACAGCCTTATTCTAAAATGGATAAAATCGATTTTTTTCTCACCAATCTACTCACAATACCCCATAATGACGTAACAAAATGTGGGAAAAGTCAAGGGGTCTGAATACTTTCCGAATTCACTATAATACATTGTATTATATCTTTGGCCTCAACTGTTTTGGTTCGTATGTTAATTTTTCTTKTTTTTCTTCTTCTTTTTCCAGGTGGCACTGTCATCCTGATAGGCAGTCTGTATCACTGTCATCCTGATAGGCAGTCTGTATCACTGTCATCCTGATAGGCAGTCTGTATCACTGTCATCCTGATAGGCAGTCTGTATCACTGTCCTCCTGATAGGCAGTCTGTATCACTGTCACTTGCATAGGCAGTCTGTATCACTGTTCATCCCTGATAGGCAGTCTGTATCACTGTCCTCGCTATAGCAGTCTGTATCACTGCATCCTGATAGGCAGTCGTGTGATCACTGTCCTCCTGATCAGGCAGTCTGTATCCCTGGTCTCTCCTGATAGGACATGGTGTATCACCTCTGATAGCAGTGAGTAGGCCGTCTGTATCTCTTGTGACCACGGGATCTTGTATTCCAACCTAATAGCTTTGGAAAACCTGGAAATACCTGGATTTTTTTAGGGGAGTACATCACCAAAGTTATCCAGTGGCCCAGGCACCAGATTCCTATACGCTTTACATTATAGCCTTTATTATTTTTGAATATACCAAGAAAGAGTACAAAGTCTGAACGTCAGCAATAGCCTGTGGCCATCCGTCCCACCAGCGCACACCAACCAACCTGCTGTGACCGAAGAGGGCGTGACCTTTCTGCTGACGGCTTCAAACAGACACTTGAAAAGCGGGACACAGTCAAGAGGCTTCCGTGCGGCGGCGACTCAACCAACACGCCATCAGGTAAGGCTGTGAAGTCCCCCTGCTCCTGCTGACGGGCTAAGCCCTTTAACTCCTTCTGGACTTTGAAGCTGGCCAGTCCCCCAGCCGCCTCCCAGCAGCCCCCCAGCCCGTGTCCCCTCACATTGCCGGCTCCCCCTAGAAGGCAGCATGTAGGAAAGGCTGCTGATAAACGGCCTGCTTTCATGCTCTGCTCTCCTGTTTGTTCCCCTCGGATTAGAGGCTCTGAATATGTGGACGTTGTTTGGTTGATAGATGCTCACCCCGAGCTCTTTACTGACCCCCTGCAGGTACTGACCACAGAGAGCAGAGCTGCTGCACATATGGCGGGGAAATGTGTGGCCGCTCTGCCAGGGTGACAGGGGAGGGTGGGGGAAGCTCATCACACACACACACACGCTCTCTTACCTACAGTACCAATCAAAAGTTTGGACACACCTACTCATTCATTGGTTTTTCTTGCCAAGAGTGTGCAAAGCTGTCGTCAAGGCAACGGGTGGCTACTTTGAAGAATTTCAAATCTAAAATATATTTAGATTTTTTTAACACTTTTTTGGTTACTATATGATTCCATATGTGTTATTTCATAGTGTCTTCACTATTATTCTACAATGTAGAGAATAGTAAAAATAAATAAAAACCCTTGAATGAGTAGGTGTGTCCAAACTTTTGACTGGTAGTGTATATGCACACATAAACGTTTGTTGGAACATATACACACACGTACGCATATTATTTTCAAGGCACACAAATACACACATTCATGTTGTAGCAGGAGGCTTTTTTCTGGTGTTTTAAGTAAAGAGGATTGACAGTCCCAAGACACGGGTGCTTTTCAGTTCATTATGGGCGAAAAAGCATTTTCCAGCAGATAAAATGTCATCTCTGGTCATTAGTAAAGCCAAGGGAGGGTGGGTGTTCACATGCATGTGTGTGTAAGCTTTTCAGTGTGTATGTGTGCAGGGAATGTGGACATGCATGTTTGCGCTGTGAGGCGCATAGGTTCAGAGGTCCGTATTTCCATACAGAGTGACTCTGGGAGAGATGGATCTGGGCTGGGTTTCAATCTGCTACTGGCACAGCTACCT
>NW_019942946.1:16968-48664 GCF_002910315.2 Salvelinus sp. IW2-2015
AGCTGCACAGAGAAGAGATAACAGTGATGCTCTAAACTGGATCTGATACCTATGAAACACCCGTCAGACTAATGAGGTGTCATTAACTGTTCTACTCTCTCTGCATAACCTAATTATCACCACCTGCATCACATATTTTTCGCACTTCAATATATTCACAGCAGTCATTTAAAGGTGATGTTAGTTACAATAATATGATCCCAAGCACCCTGCAACCATTGTACTGTCATTAAACATAAATCCACTTTACCTGGATTATGCTTAAATCACCTATGTATTAGAAATCCTGCATAATTTGTGAAAATTGGTTATTTTGCATTCCACTCCTTTTTGTTGTTCTGAACCAGTTCTGAGCAATTGAAGAATACTGAAGCCACTACCACTGTTCGAATACCTAGTATGCAAAGCTGACAGGGTTTCTCACAACACAATAGACAAACGCTAAACATTAGTCATCTCTTTCTACTGTGAATAGCACGTATTTCTGCTTATATAATCCTGATTGAAAGTAAAATGTGTTATACGAAATTAAGTAATAAAAAGAAACATGGACAGACAAACGAGCGATTGCAGGATGCAGGACGAGGACACTTGTTTTGAAAGTTCAAAGTCATGCAAAAATTAGTCACCGCAAAATGATAAATAACCTGAGCAAGCCCATCATTGTGATAGAAGGACCAGAAAATGTAGAAGGGAAAGATATAAACCTAAAGACCTATTTAAGCTTCTTATGGGTCTTAAGGTTTAAACATGTTTTTGAATTTGTGATGTGTGGATAAATAAATCTAAAAACACTTCCTCAAGCCAAGAGATAAACTAAGATCTCCACTTTTTGTGAGCTATTTAAGAACGTGATCGAAATGTATTTTAGTAGCACCCTGCGTTGCGGGCCTGAAGGGTCAGCTGTCAACATTAGACAAGATAATGCAGCAGAGGCAGAGCGAGAAGTGCTCCACATTCAGGGGAATCCCCCCTCGCCCACTCCCATCCACCACCCACCTCTCCTGCTCCCTCGTGCTTGCTGATGGAGCGGCCTAGCCCAGCTCTAGGCTCTCTTCACCACACCCCAGCCCTGTCTGTTCTGCATGGGCTGCTGCTCCACACTAAACTTGCCTCTGCAGTCCGTCAGAGTCGTTCCCTTTCGCCCGCCCCTTTGCTCCTCCCGGTGATAAATACATGTGCATGATTCTATCACATGAAAGATATTAATGTAATTGGACAGCAGGGCCTATACAACACATTTACAATTCAACACATCCGATGCTTAATCACCAAGTCCTCTTTCGTATATCTCCCCGGTCGATTCCTAGTTAGTTATTTCCGATAATGTATGTGCACATATCATAAAACACAAAACAACAAAAAACCTAGACAATTCAAAGAATATTCACACTTTATTTGCATGCATGATGATACATGTGGAGTTGAAAGAGAACAGAGGAGTTCCTTTCTGTTGTTCTAGCTGATCCAGCATGTCAGATGCCTGTGTCTTGTGTAGTTAGTGTTAAGTAAGAAAACATAGTATGCACCATGTCTCACATTTACCTGCACAAGAGCTAACCTAAGAGTCATTCATTAACTAATTTTAATGACATCGATTATAATTTTTAAAAACAGTTTAGAACAAGCTAAGAATCCTACTACATGATTACTCCTCATAGGCACGAAAAGGTTATTCTTGATAGGTTTTCACGTTCTACATAATGAGCATAAGACAGTGAGTGGTAATGAATATTCAGTTGTTAGTGCCATGAATCATTGTATATATTGATCATTGTATACCGAGATTATAACCATAATTATTGCATAGAGTTTCATGCGCTCGTAGAGGCAAATGAGATAATTTTCTAACATACTGACTGAGTTGCTAGTGACCACCATGAGAAGGCCGCAATTTACTCGTGCCATGGGTACATATCTTTAGCTTTTGGTGTTGTGCACTATTTAACTGTATATACTATATGCCACTCATAAAAATAACTCGGACAATCATTATACTATAACTAATAAATGGATGAGAGTAAGCATAATAAAATCCAGTGACAGGTCACAATACCAACACCAGATTCAGTCGATGGTCACTTAGATACCCTCAATCCTGAATGAATAAAACTGTAGAAATGTTGTATACCTAGAGGTTCCCATTGTGACTCAGCGGTAGTGCATGGCGCTCGCATGCCAGAAGTATGGGTTCGATTCCCACAGGACCATATGCAAAAAAGTATGAAAATGTATCCACACATACTGTAAGTTCTCTGAAAGAGCGTCTGCTAAAATCTACATGTTAGTGCGGCATGTGTGTTGTCCCTGAGGGTCTGAACCCACCCCTCTCTATAGTGTTAATGTAGTGCAAGGTTAACACCTCTCCTTTAATTGCGTAACAAGCCACCACCGAGCGCAGGAGAATGCCTCACTATCACCTGCTTTTATTTGGCCCGGGCCCCGAAGCCAGCTAGACGCCTCTCTAGTGCTCACAGGCAGCACGCTAAACAAGGACGCTATCAGCGTTCGGCCCCCTCACTCGTCCTAATTGTGTGTGTGTGTGTGTGTGTGTGTTTTGTGTAGTGCATGCCAATGTCAATTGTACAGTAGGCTCAGATTGAATGATCATTCCACTTCCCTTAAATGGTATTCTTTCACTTACCACACGTTTTTTTTTACAATGAAAATAAGCATTTTTATTTTCAATTAACAATTGAGGATGCGTGTGTCCTCATTGAATATTTAGTTTTATGTTTAGATAAGTGAACAAGAAGCAATTTAAATAATAAGCTATGATATTTCAGGCAGAGGAAACAAACAAAAAAACTTGATAATATTAAAATGTTTCACTAATTTACAAATCATTGACATAATCAGCATAATTATTAGTATCATCATCATCATTATCATCATCAACATCAATGTCGTCATTTGCATTAATACTAGATTAACTAGTCTTAATGCAAATGACGACACAATTGAAATTAGATGAACTTTAATTTGATGAGCTCTAACTTCATAAGGAAATCAAAGGTTATTCTCAACGTGTGCCCTTTGATGCACCTGACTCAATCGTCATTGCATGTGTTCCTATTAGGGCGTTGTTACCATGCATAATAACTATTACCTGGAATGTAGTAGGTATACCTGTAGGTTACACACTTGGGGATTTAGAATTCATATCGATGGCTGGCAAATTATGATAGCCTATTGAAATTGTTAGTTTGTTCTCATTCAAAGACAAATGTTGATGCTCAATAATCAGTAGGCTATAAGAGTTAGAATCGGAGTTATAATAGTTATACATGCGATTCCTTTTTCTACCTTGATATTATGACATCAGAAGAGAATGAAAACATATACTTTGTTCAATATAATCAGTAAATAAGCCTTCATTTCCATATCGAATGTTTATCAAGAAATCAGTCATACATTTTGTATTTTTGTAATTTCAGCTTAAGTATTTGTGGTTATTTTGTTGGTATTTGGGTTGTAGAAAAGGCAGGATTTCCTGACGGCAAATTCAAGAAAGCGTTCATGCGTGGATGAAATGATTTCATGACCATAGCTTGGCACATAAGCCAGCCATATATGTCAGCTGAAAGAGAAGCATCCAGAGGCACAGGATTTAGATGGTGACCCTTGGCGATATCCTAGATCTCGGTTGCCCTTCTGTGTCCGCTTCCACCTGTCATCTCTCATCGTGTGCGATTTGGGGGCTTTCCCCGGCAGCATCTCGGAGAAAATGACTCTCCTTTTAGGCCTAGAATGTTGTTAGCGCAAAGCCAAACCAGGCACAATATTATGCGTCGATGTAATGTTTCCTTTTCGGTTGATAATTTAAGGGTGGACATGCGTTATTCTATTCTGCAGCAGTTATATTCCCTCTCATTCACAGTGCAGTATAGTGGTCATATGGCTCTGATTTGGGAGCCCTCTGCCCTGGTCTTTGGAGACGCCCGGTTCTCTCCCCTCTCCTCTCTAGAGCGCGCAAAGCCCATGCGTCATGGCTCTGTCTGTCACCATGAGCACTTGACAGCAGCTCTCGGGATTTGTCCATTATTCTATATGTCCCCGTAGACCTGAAATGTATGCGCTAGGCCTGTTTTAGCCTACGCGTAACCGGAACTATGGAGATGTGCATAAGGCCTGTGAATTATACCATCACTGTAATCTTGGTTGTACTCTGCGCATTTATACAATTATTGACTTGATTTTGTAGCATTGGACAACTTTGTATATCGACATTGCAATGCAACTAAGACAATCAAATTGTTGTTAGAGCGTTCATTTGATTTTGATTGAAAYMRCSMWAWTTTTWAKRMMMSSRCSGMRRRRTMGMTMYAWTMGTTTARCTCACCAGTGTATTCATCACAGTGTCTATGGAAACMAATTGGTTTAAAATGTCGTTTTTGAAAATAATMTTCTTACCTGAAGAGAGATGAAATGGTTGAAGCACAGACAGACAGTGATAAGGGATGATGKGGCTGCTCGGATGGACCGAGGCTCCAGGCAGGTTGAAATACATTTGTGTCTTGTTTTTGCACGGGTGATGGGGAGACATCTGTACTACTTTAGTGCACAGAGACGAACATTGTCCCCTTGCATCACTTATAGTTTCTCAACACATTATTTTGACGTTGGAACAGAGGATTGTGTSCGTGTACAGACAAAACTAAATGCAGAATAGAACCAACTTTAATAATAAACGAAGGAAACCAAGCTGATGTTTCATATTTTAATGGACATTATTAGTTGATTACAAAAAAAACTGGGTTATACGGTAGTAGCAAACCTACCGGGTAAGGGGGCACAGACACGCGCGTGTGCGCGCACACATTACACACACGTTGCGTGTTGCATAGGCCTACAGTATTTACATAAGCAAACCCCGTTGCTGACCTTCGTTTTCTGAAATGCACATTTCTAAAATCGACATTAGCAATAAAACATGTAGCATCCTACATCCACTCACCAACAACGAATACAACATTCGAATTAAAAGAATAATGCACATTCTGAAGAGGTATAGTGGGTTGGTAGCAGGAGGACACAAGTAATCAAAACCAATTTAATTGGTCACATACACATATTTAGCAGATGTTATTGCGGGTGTAGCGAAATGCTTGTGTTCCAAACTCCAACAGCGCAGTACAGTAGTATCTAAGAATAGATCCAGATTAATGAATATTCCTTATTTTTAATGTGAATGAGACAGAGTGACCAGACGGACGGTAGTCATATTTACCCTCCAACGTCACTATCTCTAAATCATGGTTATCACAACAAACAGGTCTTCCTGCTCCCAGTTCAGTTAGCATCCACACAACCGATGTCAGTGTAGTCCCCACTTTCTGACGTTGCTGGTTTGTTGTTTTCATTTACTCAAACAAAACTTAATACTACAGACAAAAATATATCTTTTTAATTGCCTTTGATTTTCGTTAACACACTACATTCATGTAACAGACAAAAACAATTACAAATGCATACAATGGATGTTTTTGAGATCGAAATCGTCTCGTTTGTGAATATGTGGTGAATATTACAATCCTTCATTTCAATCAAACCATGAAGTGTTTTTCTCTGCAAAAGAATTAACGATTTGAATAGCAATTTCGAATGATTAATCAGCAATAGAAACGTGAGTGGAGTATGCACATAATACACAAACAAACAGGTTTCGCAACTTTTCAAACAAATTAAGTTCTGATTAAGTAATACAATTTAGAGTTTTGTAATTAACATGTTATTAACATATATTAGTCTGGTACTTGTCCACCCTATCTAAGTAGCGCAAATTGGGAAATAATATTTATTTGAAAACAGTAAAATTACTTAGGCCTATATGCACACACGTAGATATGAAATGCCCTTACAAAGACCGTATGACACATGGGTGGACAGAAAATGAACAACAATAGGTCAAGGTTGGTCGCCGGATGTTGTTCATATTTTATACTTTTTTCCTTTCRATGCCCTGCATAGATCAAAGAAAAACACTGTTCTCAAAATCATTTCGTCCAAACACAGTTACGACACAATAAATAGATGAAGTGTGTTTGCTATAAGATTATTTAGAACAGGACGCTGTTTGATACAAAACGGTACGCAGGGCATGCAAAATATCATGCAAAAGATGCATTTTGTGTGTCTTAAATGTATATGCTGCGTGTGACGAAGAGAATAGTCTTTGGAGAGAAGAAGAGGGGATTGTGAACTAACGGATGAAATATTCATCATGCATCACAGTTTAGCAAACATCAGGCTACGGCAGATCTTCTTACTCCAGGGTTAACAATTCAATGCAAAATAACCTCTAGGCCTACGTAAAACGCTTCCGTAAAGATTCGGTCTCTGTAGTGCATTCATAAGGAACACATGTTTAAATAATGACTAAATTGTAATATATTAATCTTCACTTGTGTGTAAGACACCCCCATACATAGGGGATAGGGGAACCCTTCACTCTAATCTTAAAAAATACATCATTCTAACATCTGTATAAGGTCCTGAATGAGGTCTTATTATGATATAACCTAAAATAAAATGATAATTATATTAATTAATATTCATATTTTATTAACATTGCATGGCATCACTAACTAGCAAATAAAATGTAATCACATTGAGTTGACTAGTTAAATATTAGCCTACAGAAATATATATACACTATAGAACTGCTGTAAAGCAAGACTATAGCCTATTTTGATATGATGGGTTGAACATCTATATCTCTATTTATTGATTCATTTATTTTTTCTAAAAAATATTTTTGCCCACCACTGAATACTCGTATGGAAATACACTGCAGAGATGGCTTTAGATACAAGTAAACACTGATGAATGAGCTATATTGTTTATTTAAACTAACATCTCTAGAGTAGCCTGTATGGGTCTTGTCCTTTGCACATCTCCTTTGGGCGGTGGACTGTATCTGGTGATTTGCATGTTGGCCATATGTAAATAGCTAAAGACACTATCGCAGTCTGATAGCATGGGCTGGCGCGGTGGCGCACAGGTGGGCACCGGGGATGATTATCTTTCTGAGAGGCACATGACTCTGGTGAGGCAGGTTCATGTGCTCKTTGATCCCCYTGGTCAGASTGAACATAAGAGGGCGCTCCCATTGCACCTGGTAGCATGTAATGCCCCATCCARCCCAGGCGCAGCAGGGCCGGACAAAAGCACGTTGCTGCTTACTGACTAAARCCTTGAAGAATACTCCGTTTGTTTTAGAAGGAACATAWGRAACAGCATTTAACTTTGCCTKTCCACATTTTCAAAMGCACATTTATCCAYAGGTGACTTTTTTCATTTGACWYATTATTTAATRTGTTAATCAWACTTMTTTARTCCAGCATGTTAGTTTATTCCAGCATGTTAGTGTRATTCAGTGCTGAGGTGAAAACAATGTTATAAGATGAACGTTTTCTTGGAAACTGTTTTAGTGTTGCGGAATGTGCTATGCCCCCTTCTCTTCTATGTACCTAAATATATAAAACCTGGACTTGCGTGCCTCATATGTTAATATAATAGCCCAAATCCCCAAATCCTCCGGACTAAAATGTTCATTATCCCTTTATAAAGTTACAGAGCCATTCCAGACAGCAGCTTTTATCTGTAAACGCTTTCACTCCGCTCTCATTTCCTCTGTGCTCCCTTTTGTGCTTTGTTATCCTGGGATGGCACGCGCGGTGCATGAGGTTAAGATAAAGTAACACACACACACACACACATACAGTAGGCCTACCCATGCATATTCTGAAATAGAAATGAATACAATCACTTAACGTCAGTAAATGTAGAATAGCAACAAATTATTCCAAACTACAACCATGTTACACAACATTAAGGGTCCATACATTAGTGTTTAAATATATTGTTTTGTTTCATGCAGCTCTGTGATGGTCAAGTATTTTCATGCGACCCAAATAWTGGAGTGAGCATATTAAGCTACTTCAGCTTTTCTTTGTCATATCCACGGGCTGTCATACAGACTGTGGTGAATTTGCTATGCRACTCATCGATGTAGGCCTATTGGGGTTAGCACGTGGACAGTTATCGTAATTCACCTAACACAAAGGCTCGTGAGCCTGTCACATTTTTTTCGGGGCTCGTACTAATTGGTCTGTATATTCATAAACGTGAGTTATCCTACCGAGTCAGATCTCTACGGTATTAATGCTCGTTAGTTAAACATAAACTGTAAACTAAGATTGGCATTGTTCGGCTTGCTAGAGCGATAGACTGGCTCAGATAGGCTATGTCTCTCACCAGCCCCAATCACACAAGGCTCTTTATTAGCTCACTGGCCCTCGAACTCCTCTCGCACTCTATTTTCTACCCATTCATTTTTACAATCTCCCTTTCCCGAGAGAGTAGACACATCGCAAATCCTTTCAGTCTGCCTCTCACACAGCTAAATCAGCATCTCAGTTTGACACACTTGGTCATTATGGTTTTGGTACAGGTGACATGCAAAGCAGGCTTCCGTGCTAAGATTCTGTATCGATACATTCCCGATTGGTCRATCAAATATGTGGCCTCAAATATGCTTTTATATGGGTGCAAAATCTTGTAACATTGCAAATATTGGCTTTGGCACACGCATGCACGCACACACACACACACACACGCTATTGTTTGCATCAGGCGTTTTCGCTTTTTGGTCCTAATAGTCAAGCAAGTGCACTGCTGAGGAGTACAAAGTAAGGATTTTTCCCTAATAAGTAGATGGCGCTGAAATCTGACGTACCTGCACGAGCTCACATTGAACGTGAGGCTCCCCATTTTGATTGTCATCCCTAATGTTCACCGTACATCAGAGCAAGATACAAATTAAGATTTGAATAGGCATGCAACATGAGCATTCAGAATAAAACATCGAAAAAAAATATTTTTGACATGTCTTATTTGAATCTAAATAGTATTGTGTGTTCATTATCAAATAACTTACATGTGTGTGGCCGTTTAAGTAGGCCATATGTTAGCTTAATGTCATGAAGAAAAAACGCTAAAATATAGACATTACCTTTTCATTTAAGATTACTCTTAGTTAAGGTTATATTTAAGTGCGTTTATTCTCGTATAAAATCATCGAAGTAGCCTAAAACTAGAATTACAGCTGCGTTTGGAATCTCAGAAATTACGTAAAGGAGAAAAATAAGATAGGCCTATGTGTTTTGTACAATCTACATATTATATCAACTTAAACGTGCACTTCTTCATCAAAAAATAGACTGATTCAGATTCATGTTACTCCAATAAACATTATGTAGCCTAATCAATGAAATGAAGCGGGTTAGTTTTATTTGTGCGGATCAGGGCGGATTGGAGCTGTTAGAACAGAACAGAAAGTGTGCATACTGAAAGTGAGGGATTGTCAATTTCTTTAAAGAGAATCAACAATAGAATTATCATGACAAAAGGCAGTGGGACAAGCTCAGAGGTTGATTTCTAGAATACAATATTTCCATGTGGGGGAAACCAAACGTAGTAAGTGACCATCTCTATAAGACGCGAAATGTTTTGGGGGAAAGTGAAGGGGAAAAAGGCAAACCTGTGGATAACCTCACCGATCTATACTACAGTTGTTAGTATTGATCAAATGTCACCTCTTTGAACGCAGTCGTTTGGAAGTTTCTCCATTTATCAGGAATAATTTCTAAATGCACGGATATGACTTGAGTAATGCCAATTATGCTTGTTTTCAGATAACTGTTTGATTGAAACCATACACTCATAGTCAAACATTTAACCACTAAAAGAAAGTAATTCACAAAAACCACTTGGAAGTGAAATATCAAGCCCAATGAGATGATTAGATAAGTTGTTATAATTTGTAATAACAGGTGAAAATCATGAGGCCTACAAAGTATAGTATTAGGACACTTAGGAAATGTTATTGATTATGACTGAATTCAATCCAATATATTCTACCTGTATTGACCTGCATAGGAATATTAGATATGAGAATCATGCAATGCAAACTCCCTCAATGCATTTCTTACTGTCAGTAGCCTCATCTGCTGCTTGAGTGTTTGTTGTATACATCTTCTATATATAGGCCTACTCAAACACATATAAACATCATAAAATGCAGAATTCAATGCGTTAGCTTCGTGGCCAATATCACACACAGAGGCTAGCTACTCGAAACTAGTGGACTGGACGTGGGCCATATTCATACCATATACACACACAGGAAGTTGGAGTCTATGCTTTTCACAACTTCAATTTCAATTCTGAAACTATTTCAAATACATCGCAGATATGCTGTCGAGGTATTGTAACATATCTCCAAATTGATTTAGTTTTGTATTACAATGGTGTTTTCAAGTGTCATTTGTAAACTATTGTTTTACACTGACAGTAGACTTTATAGTCTCCAATCCCCTCAGGTCTCTCATCTCCCTATCTCCCTCTCACTACTATCCTGGTCTCTCATCTCACTATCTCCCTCTCACTACTATCCTGGGACAAAGCATATTTTATCGAGACAAATCTCCGTTTTTCATTGAAGGATTCCACATTCTCACGAAAAGGATTTATGTTTGTATCCAGAAGTAGGTTATTACACATGCATGAAACTACAGTTACAGAACTTATCGGTCTGTTACAGTGAGGCTAAGGCAGACTTATCAGGTGCATCTTAGCTCAAACTATATATGTGTAGACATATAAAAGTAGTGATCCCTACACTTGATAGTGTGGAATAAGGCTTTTTAAACTTTGCACATCATTAGAAGTAGTGTTACACCCGCTTGTTGTAAGCTTTTGCATCTCTAAGGCATGCAAAGAGAGCTATTGCGTCTCGTTTTGTGCTTAAAATGCACGSATCATGTTTAAATAGCTTATTACGTTTGCAAATATGTAAATAAATTGTTAATTTGTATTGTCATAGGTGTTATTCAGTCGCTTGGAATGTGCATTCTAGTTTAAGTGGCATTCTGTCTTATCCCACACGTTAGACATATATCATCATGAGACTAGGCATTCATTTACTAAACAAAATTAAATAACAAGCTATTTAGTTGTCTATAGCAAATATGTGCATATCTTGTCAAAGTTTCCTTATGCATAATGCTTTATGTCTTGGTTGCTTGTTTTCCCGTACTGTCCAACTGTAGTCTATCATAAAACTATTGACTTGTGTCTATAAGTTGTATAAATACATTTCAAAAGTATCTCAAACTCCAGCAGTCAGCACTGCTGTCTCAGATTGCCTCTAGTCTCACTACTAACACAAGTGACAATATAGGAAAATGTAATAATGAATATAGGCTATTACTGTGTTTTAATATAAATATGTTAATAATAAGAAATATAAATGCGATATAGCCTGAAGTTTAAAAAACTAAAAAGAACGGACAAAATGCAGCGAAGCGCGGGGTATTGCGTGGTTTGCTGCGGCTGTGGCGTCTACTCCAGTATTAACTTTCACTGTCTTCCTTCTAATCAAACTCTTACTTTCCGCTGTACTTAATTCCATATTTTCAATTCCTGATCATTACTTTCCTCTTTTCTTCTTCCATCTATCCATCCATCCCTCCCTCCCTCCTCTTTCTCCCTCCCTCCCTCTCTCTCTCCCTAGCTCTCTCCTTTGCTGAATCTTATTGATCCAGAAGGTGGCTAATTAGCCCTTCCCGTCGTGCCTGTGTAATGAAGCACATGCGCACTGAATTAATCACAGCCATTTTTTGCAGGAAACTAATTAGCAGGAATAAAGATCCAAAGAGTTTTTTTCTTTTCAATCATCAGATCTCACTTTCACCTCTTCCTCGCTCCCTCTAACACAAGACTCATCGCCTGCTTTGCATCCAAATTATTTTTATATTGCCCTATACAACTAATACTTCGTTTTTTTACACTCCGCAACAACAATGATCTTTCTTTTGCCARCCTAAACGCAAACTGACCAAAAGGGACTGCCTTGATGGGATCTTTAGCCGAATCGTCTCAATACTGGATTAAAAAGCAAGGATCACAAAGCGGCAGCGAAAAATTGTAAGTTACAACTTTGCGTTTCTCTCTTTTCCTCTCTCGATGTTTCTACGATTCGATTCTTTTCACTTTTAGTAGTGGGCTAACCGAAGGTTTCTCCTATTATCCAGATACGCACCGATCTWCACTATTCTCACATTCTGAGAAATGACAGGCGATCACAAGTTATATTCATGCAAGTAGTTTTGTTTATTCTCGGTTTTATTCGTATCATTACCTGTGTTTACATCTGCGTTCGTCCTCGTTCTCCTCATGACTGGAAGAAAAGAAATGGTCAAGACAGCGATTCCTCTCCAAGAAGTAGACCACAAAAAACATGGATTTAAAAACACATTTGTGCTTTTCGATGGAATCAGGAAAGATAGAGAAGTGTTATTGGTGTCAAGAAACACATTTTGAGGACGATTATGATGTGAAAGGGTTACATTCAGCCTACGGAGGGTAGCGGGAGCTGCACATGAGCGTAGCCAGGAAAGGAGCACATTAGTCCAGCTTGTGGGTCCGTGTACGTCCCGGGAAAGAGAAACACCGCCCGCATTCTTATTTTGACAGATATGCCACTTGGTCTGTCCGCTGTTTTCAGCGCCATCACGGGTTGATCAAATCCTTTATYTTAAGCAACATTTTCACTTTCCGATTCGTTTCTTACATGTGTATTTCCCTCCGCCCCGCTTTACATCTCAYTTCCTCTACTTTTCTCTCTCCCTACTTTGTCCATAATTTTCTTTTCTTTTTCATTCCTGTTTGCTTCTTTGAAGCGATGTTAAAGTCGATTCTTGCTGATTCCCTCACGGAGTCACATGCAAATCGATCGGTAGGCCTATGTGTGTGTGTGTGTTTTGTAAGTCTAGTGTGTTTCATGACAAGAGCCGATCAGATCAGTAAGACCTCGGGTACGGAGGAGCCCATAGCCGAGGCAGAGAGTTGAGCTGCGGGTTGCATGGAAAGAATAGAATGGTGATGCGAGCAGAGAAAGGGATTTACAGAATAGGTTGGCTGTCCGACGAGACAGATGACAGCTCGRATGGATTTTTATGGAATAAGTAAGAGCAATAATATAACATTTCCTTCCCACTGGATATAGCTTACCTTCATAACAAATAACAAACATTATACTAGATAGGCCTACAAAAYGMAAACATTATKAATGAAAACTCAAAAGCTYWTGTATAACGTTATTCTATCACCTAACATYCTTCCCTGCGTAATAATAACAACCTTATTACTGATTTCTAAAGMAAACCTAACTATTTATTTRCTWAAACAACCAGACACGAGACTAAATCAACTTTGGATGCATTACTGTCAGAAGAAATAGWMTAATCATACACGACGGATTGTTTYGAAAAAAATATGYCTTGAGAATTTTACAAAAAAMATCTAAACATAGGKCAGATTTGAATTGATAAGCAATASATCGACTAGTAACACGACGCTGGGACCGGTTAGGTTTGAGTSAGAATATAACTAGTCCCTCCAAGAGACGGACGGATAGACAGGAAAAAGCGGAAATGCTATTGACCTCCCGACGTTTAAGACCCAGAATGCAGTGCCAAGATGCCCAYAAAGTACAGAAAACARAGAACACATGGACGAAATGGAGGACTCTCGAAGAAAGAGTGAAAGAATGAAGCAGCCCGACGAGTTTTCGCGACAGAAGGATGGAAAAGAAAAGCGTTTTGCAAGCTAAGGCAAGGCAGGGATGTGCTGGTTTGGGGGAGAAAGAGGGGGAGGTTGAAAGGCTGGGGGTCAGACGGCAASAAACAGGGGAGCAGGGGTCACTGAGTGAGTGCAAGAGAGATAAAAAAGGAAAGAAGGAAAAGCCCTACACAAACAGCCGAGGGAAGGCAGTGGGAGAGTGAGACTGGGGGAAAGGAGAGGGGTGGGGGGGTTACGTTGAGGGGTCACACAAAGCATAACACTAAGATTGTGGGGGTCAGCAAGTGCAAGATAAAAAAACATGCGTCTAGTTTAGTAAACAGGAGAGAAACACTATACAAATGTTTCTATGGGTTTCTAGTAGGATGAAGGAAAGTATAATAATGGGGTTTGAAGACTCAGACAGAGAGTAGGGGAAAGACAGAAAGAGAAGGAGAGGGAACGAGGGAGGGGGTAGGAGGAGAGGGATAGAAGGGGTCAGATAGCCATGGGCCATGGAGAAGGAATCAGGGAAGAGGGCAGGAGAACAGATCCTAACACCTTTCAGACTTAGCCCAACTATAGGGGCAAGTAGCCACCTCATAGATAACTCAGACCAGCAGTATGTCCAGGACTCAGAAGATAGTAGTTGGAGAGAGGGAAAACAAATATACTAGCAGGCGCAGTGGAGACGGGTTTTTTTTCTTCAAGAGAGAAGTAAAAATAAAAAATAAACTTTCTTTTTTGCTTATATTACTATTTATGTATTTCAGGGGGAAAACTTGGAGCAGTAGATTTTGGGCCTGTAAGTCTGTTTTTGTGTATCTCTGCTCTGTAGACGTAGGTTGGGCAATAATTACAGGCGTGACATAGGAAAGGAAATATAGCATAGTACATGTGCTGTGCCAGGACTCCCTCTCCTCTCGCCATCTCTCTTTCCCTCGCCCCTCTCTCTCCTCTCTCGATCTCTCTGTCCTCCTCCTTTACAAAACAAATAGCAACGCTACTCGGTGTCATCTCACTTGCTCTTAGAAGACTCCTGGATTTGATATCAAAACCTTTGGTAGAAACATTTGAAAAGCAACTACAATATGTGTACTACAGATTAGGAGGATTTTGAAGCCTTTTGATATTTTTGAAAAGTAATTATCCAATGTATAATATTTATGTCAGCTGCATTTACCAGCTCAGGTATGGTTTAATGGGYGTTTAAGATGGTTCTTGATTTCCTTGTGTTGTACTCTGTTAGGATCACATAGCAGACATTATGGTTAGGTGTAGTATGTGCATTTGGTAAACCACTGTATCAGTCTGACCATGCTGTGTATTCTGCTTAAGGGGACCGTGGGTTGGGTAGATGTCACGAGGAACTATGTTTTTAGCATAGATAGCTACAGCACACTGAAAATCATTGTAAATACTCAACTTTGATTTCCAATTCATTAGTAATGTAATGACCAGGGTTGTGTATTTGTAAAGTATTAAGTTCCGTTAATCCTTGACAGACGGAAGGAGGGGGACTTAAAGCATGATCCTCAATTTGCATATTTATTTTTGTTACTTTATTTACAAGGACTTTATTGCATTTTATATCAAGACTATATTTTGTTTTAAGGTCTTTCATTGTCAGTCACACAGTTGATTTATATTGACATAGAACAATATTTATTTTATAGATATATTTACATAAAAATATATTTGGTGTACATTTGTACACTTGCAATTTGTCTTTACCCATAGCTAAATGTTGTACTTTACTATTCACTATCACCATGTAATGTTAGATAATGGTGTTAAACTATAGGATACACGTAATAGGACAGAACGCGTAGCCTGCAGTATATGAATGCCAGCACATCTGGCAGAATATTCTATTACTCTATGTGTAGAACAGGGTATGTATTCTGCCGGGAATTATSATATGGACATTTAACTGATGCTGTTGATAAAATGTAAAATGTTCCATAATTGTAATTATCATCATTATTAGTATGATGTTTATTATCAACATTATTACTGTTATTACAAGTAGTAATATACTAGGAGTAAGGACATTAGTATCACAGTTATGTTGTTCTTTATCGTGATCTTTGTTTATATTATCATAAGCAGTGAATAGTCAGTAGTCTGGTGACGTTAGGTATTTGATTGAGGTTCCTGTTTCAGTGAATAGTCAGTAGTCTGGTGACGTTAGGTATTTGATTGAGGTTCCTGTTTCAGTGATAGTCTGTAGATGAGGCCCTATTCGTCTATCCTGTGATACTACCTGCGTTATCTCAGTATGTCCGGTTCCATGAGCATATTTGATTACTGGTGTGTCTGAGACTGAGTGTGCAGGTCCTATTTGGGCATGTGATTGGAGGGGAACGGAAATAAGGGGTTTAGTAGTGATGAAATAAAGAGGAGAGCGGTGACTTGGTTACAGGGTAACGTGAGGCAGAGAGACAGTTACCCTGGTCATCTACTGCCCCCTCCCTCCTCCCTCTCTCTCTCCCTCTCATTCCCTCCTTCTCTCCCTTGCTCTTGGGGGCTGGCAGCACCCCTAGGGAAGCTCTTTGCCATGTCCCTAGTCAGAGAGAGCCCTCTTTGGGCCAGCGCCAGGCCGCTAAGGGGCAGGCAACACATGGATTAGCACAATATATTCACCAACCGTTGGTCACGTTGCCAAATCAAATCCAAAAAGGTTTATTTTTTCCTCAAAAAATATTTTTTTACCTGCGATGATGCCTGATACATTGATATTTAAATAATTTACATCACTAATGATGTCTTATTAATTATAGCAATTAACTATTGTTACTATTATTATTATTATTATTAATAATAATAATTATTACATTCATTTAACCCAGTTAATTATTTTAGATTATTTTATGTTTATTTATCACAATCTTAGATTTTGTTGTGATTGTACTTATGAGAAATTACTTTTACACTTGGTTGAACTGCTGTAAGGGTGAGGATAGTATAAATATGAATATGTTTGTGTAGATTAGTTTTCCATTGATAGCACTGGAGAGAGAAAGAGGCTGAAGCGTTTCCCTCCTCCATTTGCTGTAGGGCTGTGTGTAAATGAGTTTAGCAGGAGCAGTGGCTCAGATTACAGATTATGGTTTTGAATATGCAAGCTTGTACAGCCAGGACCTGTTCTTCCAGTTGTCCCGTAGCCCAGGCCAGTGGCATACGTGTCAGCCGTGTCATTAAGGGGCGGGCTGGGGGAGGGACATGGGGTGGGGGAGCAAGGGGAGGGGGCCAGGAGATGGCAGGGATTCTTAGGTGTGTGTGTGTGTGTGTGTGTGCATGCTCTACCTGGTTTCTGCTCCCAGCAGCCCCAAATCGCCACGAGAGCTCCTCTATGCCAGCAGCGAACCGATTTTCAGTCCATTTCCCCTCCCTGTTCCCTGTCCTCTTTTTGAGCTCTTGTTCTTGCTGTCGTTCTTTTATCTTCTTGAAGTGGAGTTGGCAGGAATTTCTGAGCTTTGCTGTTTCACAATATGTTATTGTGTTAACATTCTGTAAATCATTGTGGGGTAGATTTACACATGGGAAGGTGTGTGTACTGTATGTGTGTGTCTGCTCTCTTTTTTTTGTGTTGTTATTCTTTTTTAGGTGGAGGTGTGCAATGTCATGTCGTCAATTTGTGAGAATTTCAGAGTAATCCTTATAAAATGCCGACGACCCCCTTGTGAATATTACTGCTGTCTGTGCATATACACCACGTGAGCTGTTTGGTATTATCGCTGACATATCTTCAAAATACAAAACAAAGCAGACGTGTTTTGTTTGGTAATATGTCTGAACTTGAGAAAGAGAACGAGAGGAACCAAAGAACCCACACCTCACCTGATTAATGTGCTAGAGAGAGAAGAGGATTAGATACGGATGTATAGGTAAGAATTCCTATACGCTATTTCACTATATTTTCCATGTTTAAGCAGCTATAGATGGCCCTCCACGTTGGCCACCCGGCCTCCTTTGTCATTTATATAGCACTACGTAAAATACTAGCTGGTATGCGCGGATTGAGAGTTACACCTGGTGCTCCTATTAGAATGCATATAGCTACACCCAGATTTGCATCCAAATGCAAACATGGTTATTGAGAGCGATTTATACTTTTCTGAAGACAAATACAGGTGTTTTATGCCATACACGTGTGGAAGTTTGTGTGTGTATGTTTAAAATGAGACACACTTCTCAATCAGCATAATTAGCAATCTAATCATTAGAAAATACCGTTGCTATTGCACATTATCTGTGTACTGTGTACACTCGAACGTTAATGTTAGGGATATGTTAGGGATTCTGATTATTCCCCCATCAGTGTGTAGTGATGTGTGTGATGGTTGTATAGCAGTGTTAAGGCATGTTGCTAGTGTGTTGTATTATGGCAGGGACTGGTCCACGAGTGCTGTGTGATGTGATGCAGACGAGTGCCGGAGAAGTAGTAGCATAGCAGGTTAGCGGCAGCGGAGGCTTGGACAGCAGTAGCATAGCCGGTTAGCGGAGGCTTGGACAGCAGTAGCATAGCCGGTTAGCGGAGGCCTGGACAGCAGTAGCATAGCCGGTTAGCGGAGGCTTGGACAGCAGTAGCATAGCCGGTTAGCGGAGGCCTGGACAGCAGTAGCATAGCAGGTTAGCAGCTGGTGGAGGCTAGGGTCGGCAGTAGCATAGCCAGTTAGCGGAGGCAAGAACAGTAGTAGCATAGCAAGTTAGCAGCTAGTGGAGGCTAGGACAGCAGTAGCATAGCCAGTTAGCAGCTAGTGGAGGCCAGGACAGCAGTAACATAGCAGCTAAGGCCGTGTCTCATATTCAGGACAGCAGCGGCTGGCTGTAGCTNATTGTGTTAACATTCTGTAAATCATTGTGGGTAGATTTACACATGGGAAGGTGTGTGTACTGTATGTGTGTGTCTGCTGTCTTTTTTTGTGTTGTTATTCTTTTTTAGGTGGAGGTGTGGAATGTCATGTCGTCAATTTGTGAGAATTTCAGAGTAATCCTTATAAAATGCAGGCGACCCCCATCGTGAATATTACTGCTGTCTGTGCATATACACCACGTGAGCTGTTGGGTATTATCGCTGACATATCTTCAAAATACAAAACAAAGCAGACGTGTTTTGTTTGGTAATATGTCTGAACTTGAGAAAGAGAACGAGAGGAACCAAAAAACCCACACCTCACCTGATTAATGTGCTAGAGAGAGAAGAGGTTTAGATACGGATTTATAGGTAAGAATTCCTATACGCTTTTTCACTATATTTGCCATGTTTAAGCAGCTATAGATGGCCTTCCACGTTGGCCACCCGGCCTCCTTTGTCATTTATATAGCACTACATAAAAATACTAGCTGCTATGCGCGGATTGAGAGTTACACCTGGTGCTCCTATTAGAATCCATATAGCTACACCCAGATTTGCATCCAAATGCAAACATGGTTATTGAGAGTGATTTATACTTTTCTGAAAACAAATACAGATGTTCTATGCCATACACATGTGGAAGTATGTGTGTGTATGTTTACAATGAGACACARTTCTCAATCAGCATAATTAGCAATCTAATCATTAGAAAATACTGTTGCTATTGCACATGATCTGTTTACTGTGTACACGCTAACGTTAATGTTAGGGATATGATTTGTAGAAATCATTTCTGATTATTACATTTTTATTACAAAAACACACACTGAAAAAGCACTGGTAGCTCCTGTCATTTCCCCCATCAGTGTGTAGGGATGTGTGTGATGGTTGTATAGCAGTGTTAAGGCATGTTGCTAGTGTGTTGTATTCTGGCAGGGACTGGTCCACGAGTGCTGTGTGATGTGATGCAGACGAGTGCCGGAGAAGTAGTAGCARAGCAGGTTAGCGGCATGCGTAGGCTTGGACAACAGTAGCATAGCCGATTAGCGGAGACTAGAACAGCAGTAGCATAGCATGTTAGCAGCTAGTGGAGGCTAGGACAGCAGTGGCATAGCCGGTTAGCAGCTAGTGGAGGCTAGGACAGCAGTAGCATAGCAGCTAAGGCCGTGTCTCTTATTCAGGACAGCAGCGGCTGGCTGTAGCTTCCCGCTGTGCAGGCGGGCCATGCAGCTTGCGTATTTAGCCTACGTAGCTACGTACCCGGGCGACAGGGAGCACTCCAGGAGCTGCCCAATTGATCTCTGCAGTACCCCCACCCCCCCGGCCAGGCCCAGCCCAGCCCACCCCTCTCCTGGACCCCGGAGACAAGCATTCCACCCTCGGCGCTTATCATCACAAAGGACAGAATGCATAAAACATGGTGGACACACAGACAGAGGTCGCCTTTCTCTCCCCACACTGAAACATGGAACAATGCATGGAGCCTTCTGGCCTGTGACTCTGATGACACGCTCACCCTCTTTTCATCCTCCTCTCTTTCTTTGTCYTCTTCTTCCTCTTCCTCTGCGTATACTTGTGCTCCATGCAGCGATTCCTGTCCACATATTGTTTTGTTAGTTACGCCGTGTCTATCAGTAATATGCTTTTGTCAGTGCTAGTCAAATGTGCATTATGTAACTGAAAATGGGCTATTAAAAATTCACAGGAGTGAGACTCCAGCGAGAAATGTGTGTGTGTTGTGTGTTGTGTGTGTGTGTGTGTGTGTGTGTGTGTGTGTGATGTGTTGTGTGTGTGTGTGTGTGTGTCAGGTGTGTGTGTCGTGTGTGCTGTGTACACCGGATTCCAAAAGGCCATGTGTTATGACATTCATCAATTATATTTTTGGATTAATTGCATAATTCTGTCATTTTTTTAAGCGACAAGCAGCATTAATACAATATTCTTTTTCTATATGTGGTTATACTCATTGATTATTTTAATATTTAATAACAATATATATATTTTTTTTACAGCATATACAAAACAGAAATACTGATTTTCCATCAATTTAAATAAAGAATATTATAATAATTAATTAATAATATTATGGTAAATGGTTCCAGTAAGAATATAATTTTTTCTTGTATTTCAGCGTGATCCTGTTCATACGTCCATCCGCAGCAGATGTCATTTTGCCCTCACTGTTTTACGGCTAGCTAGCTCAAGGATGCAACAGGAATTTGCTTTGATGTGGTGTGGTGTGTGTGTGTGTTGTTGTGTGGTGTGTGTGTGTGTGTGATGTGTGTGTGTGCGTGTGTGCGTCGTGCGTGTGTGTGTGTGTGTGTGAGCTGAGCATGCAAGCCTGTCAGCTGCCCAGCGATGGCCTCTTGTCGGTCAATGGGCGGGCGCGGAGGGAGTGAGGACGAGAAGAGCCAGTGACAGTCAGACAGTCCTTCCTAGCATCCATTTACCAATCCCCCATAATCCACATGTCTAACTCACATGACACAATTTGAAGATTCCAGATATATTTGCCTAAAGGTGTTAGTGTATTTGTTCAGGTGGTATTATCTATCCAAGGTATTATCCATGTACGTTCTTGTTTTGTTTATGCTACTATATTTGAGATGTCAGTAGGATTTCTTTAAGCAAATACATGTTTTTTCCTCAATATTAATTTCTGCTGGATATTCATTTTATTTTCAGGTGGAGGTAGCATTAATTTGAGAGGCTAGCAGTGCTGTGTGTTTCCAGTCAGTTAGTACTATGATTCAGTGGCTATAGCAGAGGTGGCCGTATGGGGCTGTCCCAGTCCCAGTCTCAGTCTCATGGTCGGGCCGGGTCTAGGTTAGGCTGGGCTTCAGGAATGCGTCGTGGGGATGTGTTGGACCCCAGCAGGCCCATTGCACTTCCTCTCTGTGTACCTCACAGCTTATCCTCCTCAGGATTAGAGAGAGAACAAAAGAAAGTAGGGATTGGAGGTGCCCCCCTCTCCCTTACTCACCCACTTTCCCTTTTTCTGTGTAAAAAAAAAACTAACAAAAAGCGTGATTCACTTGCAAATGTGSGGCAGCCTGTCCAGGTCCCCTATGGGGCAGAGAGAGAGAGAGTGGGAGAGATAGAGAGAGACGGATAGAGAAATAAAGAACAGACGGAGAGAGACGGATGGAGAGAGAGAGAGAGAGGTGGTAGCAGCTATGCTCCCTAACCTCCAGTCTCCTGGAGTGTGAGGCCTGCTCTCAACGGTAGGCCTGATGGGACTCTAGCATCTACTATTTCTGTCTGACGCTCAGGAAACGACGACTGCTCCCGAGCTATTCACATCCCTAGCATCTCACCTCCTGGGCTTAGAGTACGCTATGCACGTGATGAGACTCAGTGTGTGTGTGTGTATGCATGCATTTGACAGCCATTGTGGCCGGTGTAGTATTTATGTAATATTATCATTCTCTCCGGGTTCCTTGGAGGTGGTCTGTTGTTATTCCTCCTGTTCAGGGGGCCGCCGGGGCAGCAGTGAAGGGGTTAAGAAGTGGGGATAGCCCCCTTTGTCTCTGCGGCCCTCTTTGCCATTGTTGCGGTGGAATTGAGCTCGGTGCACCTCACTTGACCACAGCAAAGCAATAAAATGGCCTCTAAGTGCTGCAGCCTCCCTAGCCCTCTGATGGCAGCCGTCCACCGGGCTTTCACCGCGTTCACGCTCGCACACACAAGCTGCTAACTACCTTTTTTCCTCTAGCATTCTCAGACCAGCTCATTATTTAATGCAATTTTTGTTTTCTAGTCTAGCGAGCGCTAATGAGTACAATGCAAATTATATATTTTTTATATATTTTTTTATTGTGTCTCAGAATGCACACTGATGCTTGAAATGCATGTAGCTGATACTTCTAAGCATTAGTTGATTGTGGTACTTTTTATTTTCCTGTTCTGTCAGTCATTATGTTAGCCTGCTCATTGTGAGACACATTACACAGGTACCTAATATAAATATGTGTTGTGTTTTTTTGATCCAAGTAGAGACACGGAAGCATTTACAGCTATTGTCATGAAATAATTGTTTTAATATCTAGAGACATTCAGCATATGTGCTGCATATTTACATTGATCATTAAAGTAATTTCAATGAAATGGCCCTGCTTGTATTTCATGAGCATAAAGGTAATGCTATAGCATTGTGTTCAGTTGAAACGCTAGCTATCTATTCAGCTACTGTGTTGGGTTTGTGCTGTAATGTGTGTGTATGTGTGTGTGTGTGTGTGTGTGTGTGTGTGTGTGTGTGTGTGTGTGTGTGTGTGTGTGTGTGTGTGTGTGTGTGTGTGTGTGTGTGTGCGCGTGTGTGCGTCTGTGAGCGTGTGTGTGTGTGTGTGTGTGTGTGTGTGTGTGTGTGTGTGTGTGTGTGTGTGTGTGTGTGTGTGTGTGTGTGTGTGTGTGTGTGTGTGTGTGTGTGTGTGTGTGTGTGTGTGTGTGTGTGTGTGTGAAAATGTCAAGGCCAATGTCTGCCCCCCTCTCTGAATGTGTGTTCAGACATCAGATCTGTCCCGAGTGCTGCAGCCATTTTGGTGCCTTTTTAGAGGTCTCTATTAACACAACCTCAGAGGAGAGGAAATGATTCCATTTTAGTTTCAAATGACATTTTTACAGAGACTTGTTCATAATGCTGTTGTTGTATTATAACATTTTTTCTAGCACCTTGTTATTCATTTATGATGAGATATACTKTATTTATACACAATGAGGCAACATGATCAGTTTTTCTTCAGTGTTTTGTTATTTTATGTGATGTTGTTTTGTCAGTAATGGTAATAGCTATGGGGGTAGTGGTATAAAGGAGACACACAGTAATATCATTATTTAGGGTGGGGCCTACATTATGCTAAGGCTTCCACGTATGGTGCTGGTGCAATTGTTATGGATAGCATTGATGATTGTTTATATCACATTGTCCTCTTGCAGACATTATAATTGAAAAAGGAGAAATACGCTGTCTGTCTCTGTCTCCTCTCATCAAATGAGCATTTYGATGTCAAACAGGAGATGTCAGGAGAGCCATCTGATTGGCTGGGGGGGTTTAATTGCCCCTGTCCTCCCCCCTCTCTCCTGGGTGGAACCTGTTTATGCCAGGTGTCCTACAGACTGTATTAAGCGTTGCACTGGGCTGCAATTAAATCAACACTTCCTCAAAGCCACATTATTACACATCCACTGTCAGATGAAGGGCGTCTGTCCTGTATGCTTCCCCACTCCACTTCTCCTCCTCCCCACCATCCCTTGCTCCATCTCTCTCTCTCTCTCTCTCTCTCTCTCTCTCTCTCTCTCTCTCTCTGTCTCACTATACCTAAAACAAATGCTACTTGCCCATTTTCCCTGTGTTAAATGAACAAACACGAGGACCTCGGAGCCTCATAATAAATTGATTAGAGAGATTCAGACTCCCACACAGTAGCACCCAGTACTGGAGCTGTGTGTGTTTGTGTTTGGCCTGAGGAGGATGTGACGCACACACACACACACACACAAACCCTAGTGAAGTTAATGGCAGACCGTCTGCCTCTCCCCACCCCTTCTGTGTGTTTGGGCTAGCCACGCTCTGGTCACTGTATTGTGGCCGGTGTCTGGCATGGTGGTGACAGACGACAGCGTCCTCCTGGCCTTTTCATATTCAACACGCATCATCCCTCGCTCCCATGACTGTTTGGTTTTCATTTGGAGGTTCAGTTACCCCGGCACGGGGCTGTGCTGGGGGTTTGGGGCGTGAGTCTAGAGGGGGGTTGGGGGCCCAGGCAGGACTCGGGGGACCGACACCAGGGTAGACGGCCGTGACAGACTGGTGACCCTGGCTTTGTGATGTCACGGAGCCCGTCTGGTCGCTGCTGAATTCCCTTCAGCTTCTGCTCTGTAATGGCAGATCCTAGCTTCATACGGCGGATCAGATCCTAGCTTCATACGGCTGATCAGATCCTAGCTTCATACGGCTGATCAGATCCTAGCTTCATAGGCGGATAGATCCTAGCTTCTATACGGCATCCGATCCTAGTTTCTCATAACGGCGATCAGATCCTAGCTTCATACGGCTGATCAGATCCTAGCTTATACGCCGATGAGATCCTAGCTTCAATACGGCTGATCAGATCTAGCTTATACGCTGATCAGATCCTAGTTCATCGGCGATCAGATCCTAGCTTCATACGGCCGATCGATCCTAGCTTCATACGGCCGATCAGGATCTAGCTTCATACGGCTGAATCAGATCCTAGCTTCACACGGCCGTCAGATCCTAGCTTCATACGGCCGATCAGATCCTAGCTTCATACGGCTGATCAGATCCTAGCTTCATACGGCTGATCAGATCCTAGCTTCATACGGCTGTGTGATAGCATTCATAAGGATGCGTACAGCAGCAGAGAACTGTGGCCTATTTGTAGATGGCATGTGAAAACAAAACACAGCCTCTGACGTTCTACTGCATCTAATGATGAGATAATCCTCCCGTGGTAGAATTACTAAGTATCAGTTTATCTCTCTGTCTTAATCATACTTGGGTAAGAAAAGGCAGCTTTTTTCCCCTTCCATTTTTTTCATACCGGACAGGACAAACTGGCCTTCTTGTTGAATGCAGGCATAAACAAATAGCAGTGAAGTGTTGCTGTGTGAAGCAGCAGAGGAACTGAACACAGCCTGGACACATTCACCAGGTCAGCCAGAGGTGAGCGTTGGACTGGGAGCTCAAGCCTGAATTCTTTCAGTAGTTAGTTGTCAGGTGCCAGTGTTCTTTGTAGCGACTCTCTTTTTTTTGCGCACCCCCCCCCCACACACACACACACTCTATCACTTTCTCTTCATCTCTGGCTCTCTCAGTAGTCAACGACTTCAGGGCAATGTTTAAGCAGGTTTCCTTTGGAGTAGGTTGTTAATCGCCTGTGGTTGCTGGAAATGTAGAAATTGCCACAGAGCTTAGGCTTGCTAATTTGTGTAGCATCTCTACTGAGGCTCAATGTGGTTTCTGCAGATCAGGTGAGGTGTTCTGTGTAGGACAGAGTGAGAGAGCATGGTGGTAGGTTTAGGTTTGGCCTCATTTCTCCTCTGTGCTCTATAAGCCAGATGTTCCCTCATGTTGGGTCCTGTCCCGGTGTGGAGAAACAGGCTGCATCGTTGCAGGTGAGAACCAGGCCTCCGGCGCTAACACAGCTCTCTTCCTACSTGCCTCCAGCAGGGCTCCTGGGGCCTGCTCTCTGGGGCTGTAGAGGCCTGTGGAGGGTTGCTCAGGGCTGGGGGATGAAACAGGAAGTGTCCCCTCTGTGCGGTGGTTCTCTCTTCTATTCTGTGCCAGAGCAGACTAGTTATTAGCAGGCCTGGGGGAGAGGCTCTGGCTCTTGTCCTCTCTCAGCAGCAGGGCCAGTTTGTAGGTGACACAGGCTTTGTTTATATTGGTGAGGATAGGGGGAGGGGGGAGGGGGGGCACAGACACCAGTKCCATCACTTCCTTCCGTTCTTTAGCTTTTTTTATGAATCACCATTGTCATAACAACAGTGTGGACAGAAAATGACATGTAAATGGGTGAACGAAAGAYCCCTTATACAAAGACATTGTTCCAACATTATGTATAGAAACTCCAGATTTATAGACACAGTTAAAGCACCGCATCTGGTGTATCTCCTCTTCAATGTGAAGCACAGTGTAAAAGTGGTCTGACTGACTAGTCTAATCTCTGAGCTTGGTCTGCTCTGCCAAATCCCGCTATCTCTCCTCTCTCTGCTTCTCTGTGTAAGTCAGGTCACATTAAACCAGCCTGTGTGTTTTGACCCTGATCAGCAGAGAACACACTTTCTCACACTCCTCAGACCTCTGGTTTCCTCAGGACAATCCGGTGCATGTGTGTGTGCTGTAGAMGGAGTGTGTGTATGCGTGTGTGTGTGTGTGTATGTATGTGTGGTGCGTGTGTGTGTGTGTGTATGTGTGTGCACACCACCTGCACCCCCCTGTTTATCCCCCCAGTACTGTGGCTAGTGTCAGAAAGTGTACTTTGTCATGACGACCGGCTGTGTGGGCCTTCAACAGGAAGCCTGGCTGCACTGTTTCACAACCTCACTAGAAACAGGAACCAAGTGGAGTCGAGTACCCGGCTACCCTTTACCACACCGCTTCATTCACTTCTCTGCCATGCCATGAGTACCAGCCTGCAGCCAGAGCAGGCACGAGGCGCAGGGAGGGGGGTACTACCCTGTCACAAGAGGGCCCCTGGGACCCCCTAGAGTGGAAGAGGTATGGCGAACGTCTGTTTTGGGCACAGCTTGTGTCAGCGTGTTTAGCACTGGCCTGTGAGGGCATTTATATGCAAATGCTYAACAACCAATTGGGTGGCTAATTACACTGGGGCTATTGTGTCAGTGCCAGCCTGGTTGAGGACAGGAGAGGCAGGGAGTTTTACTAACACGCCAGGCCTGGTCTGGACTTCCCCAGCTTGTTTACTCATTGTCTTTCCTTATTGCCCCCTCATTGACACTCCCCCTTTGTGTTGGAGGGGCTATTTCCCTTCATGCTGGCTCCTCCCCATGTGGTGTAGTGTGGAGTTAATGTACTAGATTAAAGAGGCAGTACACCAGCCCTGTTTATTCCCTCTTTACATCCTTGCATCCCATCCTGTTCTCCTCTCTTCTTTTCTCTCCCAGCCCAGGCAGGTCACAGTCAGACAGGGAGGAATCAGCAGCCTGTTATCTCTCTCCCTCCTACTATGAAATGCTCTGCTAATTACTGGGGGTGTTAAAAATGCATTTAGGTCAGGTTTTTAATGCTATGCAAATTTATGAGCAGACGGAAGCAAATATTAACTTGTAGAGCTACTGACAGTCATTGACTGGGGACAAAGGTACACCAATCTTAACTGACAAATGGCAGGGTTCCTCATTTTGCTCGCGTTCAGTTCCCTGCGCTAGTGTATCAGGGGTTGGCGGCAGAGGAGTAAGGACAGCGGGGAGCTGGAGGCACACAGGCAGCAGAAGGCCTACTAGAGGCCCAGGCTTCCTCGGCCTACTGTCAATGCTTATGCACACTGTTACCATAGTCTATCTGTCCTTTATAGCATTGCTGCGTTGTACTATCAGAGTAAACTCACAAAAATAAACTATGCAGGTTCACTGTAGTTTTCATTTTGAAAACAGTAAAAATATTACACTGGGTTACCTTTTCTGACCTACTCTACATCCCACAGTGTGGTGTATGTCAGATGGAAGGTGAAAGATGGTACATTACAGACTAGAGGTCGACGATAGGATTTTTTAACACCGATACCGATTATTGGAGGACCAAAAAAGCCGATACCGATTAATCGCCGATTTGTTATTTTTTGTTGTTGTAATAATGATAATTACACAATATGAATGAACACTTATTTTAACTTAATATAATACATCAATAAAATCAATTTGCCTCAAATAAATAATTAAACATGTTCATTTGTTTAATAATGCAAAAACAAAGTGTTGTAGAAGAAAGTGAAGTGCAAAATGTGCCATGTAAAAAAGCTAACGTTTAAGTTCCTTGCTCAGAACATGAGAACATATTGAAACTGGTGGTTCCTTTTTAACATGAGTCTTCAATATTCCCAGGTAAGAAGTTTTAGGTTTGTAGTTATTATAGGATTAAGGACTATTTCTCTCTATACCATTTGTATTTCATATACTTTTTGACTATTGATGTTCTTATAGGCACTTTAGTATTGCAGTGTAACATATAGCTTCCGTCCCTCCTCGCCCTACCTGGGCTCAACTAGGAACACATCGACAACAGCCACCCTTAAGCATCGTTACCCATCGCTCCACAAAAGCCGCGGCCTTGCAGAGCAGAGGAACAACTACTCCAAGTCTCAGAGCGAGTGACGTCACGATTGAAACGCTATTAGCTAGCCATTTCACATCGGTTACACCAGCCTAATCTCGAGAGTTGATAGGCTTGAAGTCATAAACAGCTCAATGCTTGAAGCATTGCGAAGAGCTGCTGCAAAACGCACAAAAGTGCTGTTTGAATGAATGCGTACGAGCCTGCTGCGCCTACCATCGCTCAGTCAGACTGCTCTACCAAATATCAATCATAGACTTAATTATAACATAATAACACACAGAAATACGAGCCTTTGGTCATTAATATGGTCGAATCCGGAAACTATAATTTCAAAAACAAACGTTTATTCTTTCAGTCAAATACGGAACCGTTCCGTATTTTATCTAACGACATCATAAGTCTAAATATTCCTTTTACATTGCACAACGTCAAATCTTATTGTCATAATTACGTAAATTCTGGCAAATTAGTTCGCAACGAGCCAGCGGCCCAAACTGTTGCATATAACCCTGACCTCTGCGTGCAATGAACGCAGAGAAGTGACACAATTTCGCCTGGTTAATATTGCCTGCTAACCTGGATTCCTTTTAGCTAAATATGCAGGTTTAAAAATATATACTTCTGTGTATTGATTTTAAGAAAGGCATTGATGTTTATGGTTAGGTACAGTCGTGCAACGATTGTGCTTTTTTCGAAGTGCGCTTTTGTTAAATCATCCCCCGTTTGGCGAAGTTGGCTGTCTTAGGAAGAAATAGTCTTCACACAGTTCGCAACGAGCCAGGCAGCCCAAACTGCTGCATATACCCTGACTCTGTTGCAAGAGAAGTGACACAATTTCCCTAGTTAAAATAAATTAATGTTAGCAGGCAATATTAACTAAATATGCAGGTTTAAAAATATATACTTGTGTATTGATTTTAAGAAAGGCATTGATGTTTATGGTTAGGTACACGTTGGCGCAACGACAGTCCTTTTTCGTGAATGCGTACCGCATCGATTATATGCAACACAGGACACGCTAGATGAACTCGTAATATCATCAACCATGTGTAGTTAACTAGTGATTATGATTGATTGATTGATTGTTTTTTATAAGATAAGTTTAATGCTAGCTAGCAACTTACCTTGGCTTCTTACTACATTCGCGTAACAGGCAGGCTCCTCGTGGAGTGCAATGTAAGGCAGGTGGTTAGAGCGTTGGACTAGTTAACCGTAAGGTTGCAAAATGTAATCCCCGAGCTGACAAGGTAAAAATCTGTCATTCTGCCCCTGAACAAGGCAGTTAACCCTCTGTTCCTAGGCCGTCATTGTAAATAAGAATGTGTTCTTAACTGACTTGCCTAGTTAAATAAAGGTGTAAAAAAAAAAAAATACAGATTTCCGATTGTTATGAAAACTTGAAATCGGCCCTAATTAATCGGCCATTCCGATTAATCGGTCGACCTCTATTACAGACTCGGTGAACGCCGCAGCACAGCACTGTACTTTTGATGGTGTCTGTCTTGGCTTAGTGGAGCAGCATTGGGAGCTGTCAAGCCCTGATGACCCCACGGACTCTGGAATAAAGAGGATGGATGGCTGATGGCTGATAGAAGGCCAGGGGAGTCAGGGCCAGGCCAGGCCAGGGGCAGCGTGCCCCCTGAACACCCAGGACCAGGCCCAGCCGCCCAGCTGTCCTACGGCGTGACTCCACTGTGACAGCCAATCCACAGAATGAGCTGCCTTGTTGATGGAGACGTATCTCTCTCCCCCACCTTGCCTCCCTCAGAAATGACAGCAGTGCCGTCAGTAATTACCATTGATAGAATTATGAAAGGGACTAGAGTTGCAAGCAACACGTAGGCTACAGAGGGCGAGGTAGAAGGAGAGAGGGAAACCTTCCATTTTGAATAGAGTGGTAGTCCCAGGCATCATGACATGAGACAAAATGGGTTAGCAGCGTGGAGTTTGAGCCTGGCCAGATCCCCCGGTACTGAAGACAAAGGTTGACCTCCACAAAGTTGGAGCAGCTAGATGAGCTGTAGTTCTCTGCTGTTGTTTTCTGTCTCTCTCTGCTGGGCAGATGTACAGGTCATCCCTCTGCAGCCGTTTCTCCTGCAATTAAAAACAAATTACTAGTGGTGCCTCTTTTGTTATTCCAAATAAACAACTATTGTGTGTGTGTGTGTATGTATGAGTCTGTGTGTGTATCTCACCACATTCTTGAATCTCTGCTGAATAAACAGCCATTTCAGACCGGGCCTGCTGCATTCCTGGGGAATAATTTGGCTTACGCTAAGACAAAGAAAGAAGGAGAGCTGAAGAGAGAGAGATCAGGTTTTGGTGTCGCTTTTTCGCCTGTTCTGCCACTTGGATTTCGCCGCCATATTGCGTGGGTAGCCGGCACCTGTGGCCCTCACCACGCTAATTACACCCACCCATGAACACACACACACACACACGCATACAGTGGGGGAGACTGTTGGCTGGCCAAGGCAGGCTGGATCAAAGGGCGTGTATGAGGGAGCCAGGGCACCTCGTAGAAAGCAGCTGCTCCTCGTTGTCTCTCCCTCTCACCCCGGCCTGACAGCAGCTAGAAATATGAGGCCTCTCCGGACCTCTGGCCTGGGAAAAGAGGACGGCCTGACACACACATTCACAAAAGCTTTTGTCTCTGCACACACACACACACTAAGAACGCCTTTTGTCTATGCTCATTCACTCACACGGCCACAAATACAAATAGACTTAGAAGATGTTTCATTAACAGGCTACATACTCTCTCACACATACAAAAGCTTTACATTCACACACGCTTCAATTCTCTTTATTACCCATTTAATGCAACTCTTTCATTTGCTGTTTTAGTCTATTTGTGGGCCTTTCCCCTTCCCTCTAGCTCTCCATCTGCCTTTCTCTCCACCTCTCCCCCAGCGTCTACAATTCAGTCTTTCTCTCAACTAGTCTATCCTTAACTCCCTCTGAGGTGCTTTTATTCCTCTCTGTCTTCCCCGTTTTCTCCTGGCCTGTCTGTGCTTTCTGTCCTTGGCCCTGGCTCTCTCTCCGGTGTGTTCAGGCTCTGACAGAGAGGGTGAAAGGCATTCAGCTCCCTAATCCGGGCTCCCTCCATCAGGAATGCTAATGTSTGTGTGACCCGCCGGGCCCAGCAACATCTGCAGGAGCCTGTGCCGAGGGCCCCCCTCCACCCAGGCCCTTTGAGCCGCTCACTCGCTGCCATTATTTCATTGTTTCACTTCATGCCTGTGACTGGGCGGTTAACCCTCTGCTGCACAGCCCAGCCCAGTCCCATGTAGCCTAGTCCTGCTACTCACAGAGGAGGCAGAATGGTGCTGAGGAGGGGTGCAATCAGGGCCCTGGGAGGAACAACCCTTTCCCAAGACAGGGCTCCCTGCCTG
>NW_019942946.1:54899-59477 GCF_002910315.2 Salvelinus sp. IW2-2015
GCAATCAGGGCCCTGGGAGGAACAACCCTTTCCCAGGACAGGCCTCCCCACCTGCCCCCCCCCCCCCCCCCCCCCCCCCCCCCCCCCCAGCACCACTACTCACTCACAGTGAGTGTGTGTTGAGGCAATCTGTTTAAGTGTACAGACTGCAAGCTCTCTGTCCATATAGCTAATGGTGAGTTAAGGCGTAATTGCAGGATTTATCCTCTGTGTCCCACTATTGGACGTCACATAATGGACAGACCTAGTCCGTACGCCAGGCAGGGCAAACTTTTATTTGATAGGGTGAGATGTGATGGGTGGTGGGGGTGTTAGCCTATCAAATCCTTGTTATTACATTTTCACCCGCCCCCTTTGCCAGGTTTTTGAGTTGAAAGAAATTATTGTTTGGATTGTCTCTGTTTTCCAAAAGATGAATTAATGGTAAAGTGCAACTGACAAAGTGAATCTGCGTCAAGCCGCAGCGCTGCTGATTGAATTACACTTCTCCCCAGTCAGTCCCAGTCATGGCCACATTCCTCCATATGCACTCCAACTCCACCATGCCATGGACAGACATATTAGATTTCTGCCTCTCCCTCTTCATCCATGTCCTCTCTATAGCTTCGATAGGTCTGTGATATGGGACCTGTCAGAGCCTGGCCCTGCTCTGCTCTCTGTCTAAGGAGAATCTCTGTGGGTCACAGACAGGTATGGATAATGTCTAGAACCCACAGCCTCTCTATTGGCCGGGGGCTGGGCTTGGAGCTACAGGCCCATGCAGGAGGCGGAGCTCCCAGATTGGAGGCAAATGCAAATGTAGCGTCTAGTAACGAGCCTCACAAGATGGAGGGTGTAGAAATTACAGTGATAATTTAGAAGGAATTCATTCAAAATACTGACACCGTCTGTTGTTGAATCCGGCATAATTAAAGAAGGGAAGGAAAGTGAGTGTGGACGCCCTGATATGGACGCCCTGCGCCTGATTGAAATCATTTGAAATGTGGTGAGGGTTTAATGCAATATATGCAGCTGTGTCCAGGGAGGGGTGTGTGTGTGTGTGTGTGTGTGTGTGTGTAAGAGAGAGATAAAATATATACTTGTGTATTGATTTTAAGAAAGGCATTGATGTTTATGGTTAGGTACACGTTGGCCGCAACGACAGTCCTTTTCGAATGCGTACCGCATCGATTATATGCAACACAGGACACGCTAGATGAACTCGTAATATCATCAACCATGTGTAGTTAACTAGTGATTATGATTGATTGATTGATTGTTTTTTTATAAGATAAGTTTAATGCTAGCTAGCAACTTACCTTGGCTTCTTACTACATTCGCGTAACAGGCAGGTCCTCGTGGAGTGCAATGTAAGGCAGGTGTTAGAGCGTTGGACTAGTTAACCGTAAGGTTGCAAAATGTAATCCCCGAGCTGACAAGGTAAAAATCTGTCATTCTGCCCCTGAACAAGGCAGTTAACCCTCTGTTCCTAGGCCGTCATTGTAAATAAGAATGTGTTCTTAACTGACTTGCCTAGTTAATAAAGGTGAAAAAAAAAAAAAATACAGATTTCCGATTGTTATGAAAACTTGAAATCGGCCCTAATTAATCGGCCATTCCGATTAATCGGTCGACCTCTATTACAGACTCGGTGAACGCCGCAGCACAGCACTGTACTTTTGATGGTGTCTGTCTTGGCTTAGTGGAGAGCATTGGGAGCTGTCAACCCTGATGACCCCAGGACTCTGGAATAAAGAGGATGGATGGCTGATGGCTGATAGAAGGCCAGGGGAGTCAGGCGCAGGCCAGGCCAGGGGCAGCGTGCCCCTGAACACCCAGGACCAGGCCCAGCCGCCCAGCTGTCCTACGCGTGACTCCACTGTGACAGCCAATCCACAGAATGAGCTGCCTTGTTGATGGAGACGTATTCTCTCCCCACCTTGCCTCCTCAGAAATGACAGCAGTGCCGTCAGTAATTACCATTGATAGAATTATGAAAGGGACTAGAGTTGCAAGCAACACGTAGGCTACAGAGGGCGAGGTAGAAGGAGAGAGGGAAACCTTCCATTTTGAATAGAGTGGTAGTCCCAGGCATCATGACATGAGACAAAATGGGTTAGCAGCGTGGAGTTTGAGCCTGGCCAGATCCCCCGGTACTGAAGACAAAGGTTGACCTCCACAAAGTTGGAGCAGCTAGATGAGCTGTAGTTCTCTGCTGTTGTTTTCTGTCTCTCTCTGCTGGGCAGATGTACAGGTCATCCCTCTGCAGCCGTTTCTCCTGCAATTAAAACAAATTACTAGTGGTGCCTCTTTTGTTATTCCAAAATAACAAACTATTGTGTGTGTGTGTGTATGTATGAGTCTGTGTGTGTATCTCACCACATTCTTGAATCTCTGCTGAATAAACAGCCATTTCAGACCGGCCCTGCTGCATTTCCGGGAATAATTTGGCTTACGCTAAGACAAAGAAAGAAGGAGAGCTGAAGAGAGAGAGATCAGGTTTTGGTGTCGCTTTTTCGCCTGTTCTGCCACTTGGATTTCGCCGCCATATTGCGTGGGTAGCCGGCACCTGTGGCCTCACCACGCTAATTCACCCCACCATGAACACACACACACACACACGCATACAGTGGGGGAGACTGTTGGCTGGCCAGGCAGGCTGGATCAAAGGGCGTGTATGAGGGAGCCAGGGCACCTCATAGAAAGCAGCTGCTCCTCGCTGTCTCTCTCTTCACCCGGCCTGACAGCAGCTAGAAATATGAGGCCTCTCCGGACCTCTGGCCTGGGAAAAGAGGACGGCCTGACACACACATTCACAAAAGCTTTTGTCTCTGCACACACCACACACACACACACACACACACACACACACACACACACACACACACACACACACACAACACACACACACACACACACACACACACACACACACACACACACACACACACACACACACCACACACACACACAACACACACACACACACACACACACACACACTAAGAAAGCCTTTTGTCTATGTTCATTCACTCACATGGCCACAAATACAAATAGACTTAGAATACGTTTCATTATAATGCTACAACACTCTCACACATACAAAAGCATTACATTCACACGCTTCATTTCTCTTTATTGTCCAGTTAATGCACCTCTTTCATTTGCTGTTTTTAGTCTATTTGTGGGCCTTTCCCCTTCCCCTCAGCTCTCCATCTGCCTTTCTCTCCACCTCTCCCCCAGCGTCTACAATTCAGTCTTTCTCTCAACTAGTCTATCCTTAACTCCCTCTGAGGTGCTTTTATTCCTCTCTGTCTTCCCCGTTTTCTCCTGGCCTGTCTGTGCTTTCTGTCCTTGGCCCTGGCTCTCTCTCCGGTGTGTTCAGGCTCTGACAGAGAGGGTGAAAGGCATTCAGCTCCCTAATCCGGGCTCCCTCCATCAGGAATGCTAATGTCTGTGTGACCCGCCGGGCCCAGCAACATCTGCAGGAGCCTGTGCCGAGGGCCCCCTCCACCCAGGCCCTTTGAGCCGCTCACTCGCTGCCATTATTTCATTGTTTCACTTCACGCCTGTGACTGGGCGGTGCAGGGCGGTTAACCCTCTGCTGCACAGCCCAGCCCAGTCCCATGTAGCCTAGTCCTGCTACTCACAGAGGAGGCAGAATGGTGCTGAGGAGGGGTGCAATCAGGGCCCTGGGAGGAACAACCCTTTCCCAGGACAGGCCTCCCCACCTGCCCCCCCCCCCCCCCAGCACACTACTCACTCACAGTGAGTGTGTGTTGAGGCAATCTGTTTAAGTGAACAGACTGCAAGCTCTCTGTCCATATAGCTAATGGTGAGTTAAGGCGTAATTGCAGGATTTATCCTCTGTGTCCCACTATTGGACGTCACATAATGGACAGACCTAGTCCGTACGTCAGGCAGGGCAAACTTCTATTTGATAGGGTGAGATGTGATGGGTGGTGGGGTGTTAGCCTATCAAATCCTTGTTTAGATTTTCACCTGCCCCTTTGCCAGGTTTTTGAGTTGAAAGAAATTATTGTTTGGATTGTCTCTGTTTTCCAAAAGATGAATTAATGGTAAAGTGCAACTGACAAAGTGAATCTGCGTCAAGCCGCAGCGCTGCTGATTGAATTACACTTCTCCCCAGTCAGTCCCAGTCATGGCCACATTCCTCATATGCACTCCAACTCCACCATGCCATGGACAGACATATTAGATTTCTGCCTCTCCCTCTTCATCCATGTCCTCTCTATAGCTTCGATAGGTCTGTGATATGGGACCTGTCAGAGCCTGGCCCTGCTCTGCTCTCTGTCTAGGAGAATCTCTGTGGGTCACAGACAGATATGGATAATGTCTAGAACCCAAGCCTCTCTATTGGCCGGGGACTGGGCTTGGAGCTGTGGTGTGTGTTGTGTTGTGTGTGTGTGTGTGTGTTGTGTGTGGTGTGTGTGTGTGTGTGGTGTGTGTGTGTGTGTGTGTGTGTGTGTTGTGTGTGTGTGTGGTGTGTGTGTGGTGTGGTGTGTGTGGTGTGTG
This sequence comes from Salvelinus sp. IW2-2015, assembly GCF_002910315.2. Taxonomy (NCBI): domain Eukaryota; kingdom Metazoa; phylum Chordata; class Actinopteri; order Salmoniformes; family Salmonidae; genus Salvelinus; species Salvelinus sp. IW2-2015. Next base: position 59,415 of record NW_019942946.1, read on the forward strand.
TGTGTGTCACCACTCCACGACTAGCTAGGCTGGTATGAAAGGTTATGTTTAATTTCAACTTCG
>NW_019942946.1:61689-70705 GCF_002910315.2 Salvelinus sp. IW2-2015
TAGTGAGGTGTGTGTGTGTTGTGTGTGTGTGTGTGTTGTTGTGTGTGTGTGTGTGTGTGTTGGTGTGTTGTGTGTGTGTGTGTGTGTGTGTGTGTGTGTGTGTGTGTGTGTGTGTGTGCGTTGTGTGTTCTAGTGTGTGTGTGTGTGTGTGTGTGTGGTGTGTGTGTGGTAGTGGTGGTATGTGTGTCTGGGGTGTGCGTGCGTGTGTGTGTCACCACCTCCACGACTAGCGTGAGCTAGTTAATAGAAGGTTTATGTGTTTCATTTCAACCTCCCCATTTTGAGTTTCGCCCAGCCCCCATTTTGAGTTGGCCAGCCAATAGCAGGGAGGTGTTATGGTGAGGACACACCAACGCATCGTTCATGTTGGAGCTATTCTGGCCGTTTTTATCAAAGCCACGATTAATCATTACATTTGTGCAAAGCAGAGTCGCTGTTACCATGGGGACCCAAATGATCCGCACTGCTTTGCATATCAACAGAAAAAGTTGCCYAGCGCTAGGTGGAGGCCTTAACTGCAACCAACCTGCCTGGCTCTAAAGAGAGCTCCATGGAACAGGCCCTTCTCTCAGCCCCTCTCCTCCCCTCCTCTGACAGGCCTGTTAGTGGGCAGAAACAGACAAATAGCCTTCAAACAAAGCTCTCCCCCAATATTCAAGATGGTGCCGAATGACCACGGCTAGTTTAAAGCAGAGAGGACAAAACAAGTTATGAATGTGTTAGTGCTCACAGTAGTCCCATTTCCATTTGATGTATTTCCCTTTATATCAGATGTGTCTTTTGATTATGTTGTTCGGATGTGAATTACAAAGTTCATTTAATTTAGATCTTACATTTCTCAAAAGGAATTTTTCAAATGAGCGAGTCACCCAGATCTGTCCTTGTGCATGTTAATTCCTTCAGAAGTCAGTCTTGTGGTGTTCAGACGCCATGGGGACTCCCCTACAATACAATAGGGGACTTTGAATAAATTGTGTATGTGCTCTCCTCTCTTCTGTATCCAGCCCAGACTAGGCTGTCCTCAGCCCCTATCAGTGCTCATTCACACCAGAGACCTGAGGAATGTCCTCCATTTTAGGATCAGACCACATGCCCCAACAGGCCTTCAGACACCTCCTCTACATTCACAACAACATCACACATTGTTATATACTGTTATCATGAACAGTCAACATGGATGCCACCTCTGGATAGTTTTAGTAGCTAGATGTCTATGCTGCGCCATCTTCCATATGGTTTTCTGCAGCACATGATATATGATTTCCTATGTAAATAAGTAACTAGGTTTGTAGCCTCTCATCCCAGSGTTTTCTTGGTGGTTTAAAAGGAATGGGCTCGATGCAGCCAAATTGGATCTGGGTATGTAAATAACACTCTGATGTTTAATGAGAAACAAAGTTGGCTAATTATAGCAGCTGGGAGAAAGACGAGGAGGACAGTGGGAAATGTTTCCATCACTCCCAGGGTCTATAGATTACTGCCTAATTGCCTAAATCGAATCAGACCGAGACATTAGCTAGCTAGCGAGGAGGACGCTGGGACTGAGAGAGAGATAGAGATGGAGAGGGAGGATGGCGTGATTGCACAGGCCCATGGGTGATTCTCAGGAAGGACAAGCTCTCATGGACTCTGGTATGGTCCAGCACAGAGCGTAACCCAAAGCTATTTGTTTCAGTGAGCACACCTTTCAATTGGCTATGTGATGACCTTTTTAGTGCCCCTCCCCATGACTCAGTGTTGTGGTTTTAGGCCTGATATGTCTCCCATGCTAGCCCAGTGTCAGTCCCTCCTGCCCCCCACCCCCCAGCTATTGACGTGGAGACGAGCATGGCACTATAATCTCCGCTGGCACGCCAGCCAGCTGCTGAGCTGATTCATACTCGCAGGCGGAAGTTTTTCAGCTGTAATTACATGTAATTCTGACGCATGTTTATGCTGGGCCCAGCCAGAGAACTTCTCTCCTAATGACTAAGTAGCACTTAACATTCCACCTTAACATTTATCACCGCATTATTTTTTTACCTTTTTTTATTTTTGTAGGTCAGAGTCTGAAACGTTTGATGGGAAAACAATGGTATTTATGTGATATTTACAGTTAGATGATTAAATGAACATGCCGTGATGTCCTGTCTAACAGGGGGGATTTGGTGGAGGGTAGCGTAGTGAAATGTGATCTTTTGAGGATAAACGTTGTGAACAGACAGTGTCTATAAATCCCAGCTTGTGTTTCCTCTCGTTTATTTCTGTCTCTGTGGATAAAGGAAGGAAGGAGGAGGAAAATAACTTGTTTACTTTACCACAGTTAATTCCTCTAATTCCTCTAAATGGTGGTGTGCGAATAAAAAGGGTATTTCTGGCCATAGCAGCTAAATGCCTGTGCTGGTTGGTAGTGCAGTGCTCTGTCAGTAGTAGGCTGTACAGTGTGGGGGGAATAAGAAGAAGCCCCATTGGATCCCTTTCATCCTAGGAGTGCAGTGATATTGAGGTCAGCTGTCCAAAATGATCTCATGTTAAGGAATCGGCGAGTCAGCAGGGTCAGAGCAGAACCGCCATGACGACACTTTCTCCACGGTGATAACGCAGCCTGCCTGCCGTCCTTCCTCCCCCTCCACTTCCTTTTCATGGGAACAGAGAGACAGAGAGAGAGACAGAGACAGAGACTCAGCCTGCTCTGTGTCTGTACCCTTTCACAGGGACCACGGGGAACAGAGGAGCTAAAAGATGCTACTGCCTCTAATAATAATAATTAGTGATACACCGATATGACATTTTTGGACGATACCGATATCCAATATTTTTTKATTTGAGTGGCCTTTTAAGCATTCTAGTAGAGTTAAATAGTTAACGCACACACGGACGCAGCGGTCTAAGGCACTGCATCTCAGTGCAAGAGGGGTCACTACAGTCCCTGGTTCGAATCCAGGCTGTATCACATCCGGCCGTGATTGGGAGTCCCATAGGGCGGCGCACAATTGGCCCAGCATTGCCCCCCAATGCTGGGCCAATTGTAGGCCGTAATTATAAATAAATAAGAATTTGTTCTTAAAACTTCTTAGGGATAGCCCCCTTTTGTTCAATTTTTGCCTAAATGACATACCCAAATTTAACTGCCTGTAGCTCAGGCCCTGAAGCAAAGATATGCATATTCTTGGTACCATTTGAAAGGAAACATTTTGAAGTTTGTGGAAATGTGAATTGAATGTAGGAGAATATAACACAATAGATGGAAAAACCAACCGGTCTTTTTCTACCACCATCTTTGAAATGCAAGAGAAAAGTCATAGTCGTCACTCTGGTTGTAATTCCGATAGTGTCCACAAGATGGCAGAAGATTATGTGCAAATTTCAGATGGATAAATTGAAAAATTGGTCAACAGGAATACTTTTAGTGAGAAGTCCCCAAGTACATTTGGGCAAATCGTGAAGGGGACATTCGCATTTATATTCAATTTTTCTGCAAGAATATCGTCAAATCTGTATACTTGGACTTTGATTTAGCTTTCCAAGTGTTAGTAGCCATATTATAAGTTAAACTTTTGCAAAACAACCAGTTTTCATAACTTCATAATATTCATAATAATATTATAACTTCATAATATTCTTATACGTTGTGTTCAAAAGGAAAAGGCATGCTGTCGCAAAAGGTTAGCGCCTACATTTTACGACCAAGACGGAGTTTCTGGATACTCCCGTAAAGCCCAGCTCATTGGCTTTCTAGCTAGCTTTGTTTGACCACGATTGGTGCTTATTTGACAAAGATACAGTCCTTCAAGTGATGGCCACCCGCGTCATCGGCGTGCCATGAAGGCGTCGCTCTCTGATCAGATATGGTGTCTTATAGGATATACTACACCCCTAATGAAATAGTGAAGTCTTGTTACCTTCTAGGATCTCTGAGGAATAGAGACAAACGTGATTTGACTCATTCAAACAACGTTTAGGGTGAGATTTTCACCGATTCCTTTCTTTGCAAATTCAATGAGTGGAAATAGAAAATCAATCGTGCGTGCTATTTGGACCGTTTTAGGATATGAAAAAGGATTTCATGAAAATGAGACTTCATGTTATCTCTGGGACCCTTTGTATGATAAATCAGAGCAAGATTTCAGAATGTAAGAACACATTTCACCTTCAGAGGTGCATTTATCAAACCTATCGCGTTGAAAAAAGGGTTAGGTTTTTTTTTTGTTAGGAGCTCTCCTAAATAGCATGGCATTTTTTCGCAGTAATAGCTACTGTAAATTGGACAGTGCAGTTAACAAGAATTTAAACTTTCAGCCAATATAGGACACTTATATATACTGACATTTGTGCTTTCTCTAAAATCTGCAATCTTGACATAACGCTCTGCATGATTTACAACTGTCCCATTAATGGGACGCCGATCCCTGACTTGCCTAGTTAAATAAAGGTTACACACACCACACTGACCAATAATGTATTTTGTTGGCATTTACGTATGTCCCCATTACCAGTAAAACATAATCAAAACCTATTTCTTTCACTTACTTGCTGTGCTATTTCGTTGTTCGTTTGTTCAGTCGTTTCATTCTCAACCAGGATTTCTATGGAACGCCATTTGGGTCTTTGCGTGTCAGAAAATATACTATTTAACACGATTTGACGTGTCAAATAACACTATTTGACGTGTCAATTAAGCTTGTTGACCAATCAGGACCTAAACATGACTGCATGTCACATAATAATTTAACACGTTCATACATTTTTTACATAGTTATTACACATTGATTACACTTTCACTCGTATTTCATGTCACAACGATTCATCGATACGTATGCTATGAAGCTGGTAAAGTTGTCTCGCGCACCTACAGTGCTGGTCATAAAAAAAGCTAGCTAGCTCATGGATGCAAACACTGTTCTTCCCCAAAAACATACCAAAACGACATAATCAGTTTCAGTAGCTATAGTTAGCCAGCTAACTATATAGCTAGGTGTCATCATCTAAAATAACCCTAATTTATAAGACAGTTCTTATTTGATTAATGGTGGTCGGACCCATCTATGTGAATCTAGCCACAACAAGGATTAGCCACAACAGTGGACTTTGCGGTTAGCCTTCAAAGTAAAAGTATGGCATAGTTCTACTGTTTGTATTAATTTGCATCACTGTCAATTACACACATTTATTTTGAAGGTAAACAGCAAATTCCACTATTGTGCCTAATCCTTATTGTGGCTAGCTTCACAACACATAACCCTGTCCAGATGAAGCTAGCTGGCTGCTTATAACGTTAGCTTTGGGCAACAGGGTTAAGTAGCTGGCTAGCTATTTATTTTCATGAACTGAAGTTACATTTCAATAGGCGAACAACAAGTGGCAACCTGGCTAATACTTACTCACAAGGATTCCTAAATCATTGCTAAGAATAATGAAAATGACTGCAATTTCTACTGGTCATTGTTTTCAGGCTGGTTGTATTGGTGCTAGCTAGGTACCAAGCTAAAGCACAGAGAGAGATTTGATATGTCTCCATGCTAGCCCAGTGTCAGTCCCTCCTGCCCCCACCCCCCAGGTATTGACGTGGAGACGAGCATGGCACTATAATCTCCGCTGGCACGCCAGCCAGCTGCTGAGCTGATTCATACTCGCTAGCGGAAGTTTTTTCAGCTGTAATTACATGTAATTCTGACGCATGTTTATGCTGGGCCCAGCCAGAGAACTTTCTCTCCTAATGACTAAGTAGCACTTAGCATTCCTCCTAAACATTATCAACCGCATTATTTTTGACCTTTTTTATTTTTGTAGGTCAGAGTCTGGAACGTTTGATGGGAAAACAATGGTATTTATGTGATATTTACAGTTAGATGATTAAATGAACATGCCTGATGTCCTGTCTAACAGGGGGGATTTGGTGAGGGTAGCGTAGTGAAATGTGATCTTTTGAGGATAAACGTTGTGAACAGACAGTGTCTATAAATCCCAGCTTGTGTTCCTCTCGTTTATTTCTGTCTCTGTGGATAAAGGAAGGAAGGAGGAGGAAAATAACTTGTTTACTTTACCACAGTTAATTCCTCTATTCCTCTAAATGGTGGTGTGCGAATAAAAAGGGTATTTCTGGCCATAGCAGCTAAATGCCTGTGCTGGTTGGTTAGTGCAGTGCTCTGTCAGTAGTAGGCTTGTACAGTGTGGGGGAATAAGAAGAAGCCCATTGGATCCTTTCATCCTAGAGTGCAGTGATATTGAGGTCAGCTGTCCAAAATGATCTCATGTTAAGGAATCGGCGAGTCAGCAGGGTCAGAGCAGAACCGCATGACGACACTTTCTCCACGGTGATAACGCAGCCTGCCGTCCTTCCTCCCCTCCACTTCCTTTTCATGGGAACAGAGAGACAGAGAGACAGAGAGACAGAGAGAGAGAGAGAGAGAGCCTCAGCCTGCTCTGTGTCTGTACTCTTTCACAGGTACCACGGGGAACAAAGGAGCTAAAAGAGGCTACTGCCTTTAATATAATAATAATAATAATACATGGAACTTAATATAGCGCTTTTCAGAACCCCAAAGTTGCTTTACAATTATAGAAATGACAACAAACACAACAAAAAACTGTCAAAACACATAAAGACTACAAAACATGAAAAAATAAAGAGAGGGGTGGGCTCAAATAAGGGTTTAGGGTAAGGGGTAGGTAAGGGTTTAGGGTAAGGGGTAGGGTAAGGTTTAGCGTAAGAGTAGGGTAAGGGTAGGTAAGGGTTTAGGGTAAGGGTAAGGGTAAGGGGTAGGGGTAGGGGTAAGGGTTTAGGGTAGGGTAGGGTAAGTGTTAGGGTAAGGTTAGGGTTTAGGGTAAGGGTAGGGTAAGGGTAAGGGTAAGGTTTTAGGGTAAGGGGTAGGGTAAGGTAAGGGTTTAGGGTAAGAGGTAGAGTAAGGTAAGGGGTAGGGGTAGGGTAAGGTTTAGGGTAAGGGTTTAGGGTAAGAGGTAGGGTAGGGGTAGGTTTAGGGTAAGAGTAGAGTAGGTGGTAGGGTAAGGGTAGGGTAAGGGTAAGGGTTTAGGGTAAGAGCTAGGGTAAGGGGTAGGATAAGGGGTGGTTAATGGCAAGGGTAAGATTTTAGGGTTAGAGGTAGAATAAGGGTAATGTTTAGGGTAAGGGTAAGAGGGAGGGTAAGGGGTAGGGTAGGGGATAAGGGTTTAGGGTAATGGGTATGAGTAGGGTATAAGGGTAGGGTAGGGTAAGAGGTAGTTAAGGGGCAGGGTAGGGGTAGGGTTTAGGGTAATAGGTAGGGTAAGGGATGGTAATGGTAAGGTGATAGGTTTAAGGGTTTAGGGTAAGAAGGTAGGGTGTAAAGGGTAGGGTAGGGTAAGGGTAAGGGGTAGGGTAAGGTGTAAAGGTTAGGGTAAGGGTAAGGGGTAGAATAGGGTAGGGTAGTAGGTGTAAGGGGTAGGGGTAAGAGTAAGGGGTAGGGTAGGGGGTAGGGTAAGGGGTAGTGGTAAGGGGTAGGGGTAGAGTAAGGGGTAGGGTAGGGGTAGGTAAGAGGGTAGGGTAAGGGGTAGGGTAGGGTAAGGGGTAGGGTAAGGTGTAGGGGTAGGGGTAGAGGTATACGGGTAGGTAAAGGTTAGGTACTGCTCAGTGTGGTGAAGAGAGGAGTGTCTCTAATGCATGTCTCTTCTCCAGTCCTATCTAGGGTGGGGTCAGAAATCAGGTGGAGCTTTTCCCTGTTTAGATTAATGAGATCTTTACAGTTTCTTACTTACTATCTCCAGCTCTGCATGACCCCCCCCCCCCCCTTTAATTTAAACAAACATCTGAACTGCTGAAAATAGCCGACGGGCCGTTTCCTGGATGTCATGGTGTGCTAACTGGTGCCTGAACAATCCTTCCCTGTGTTTCCGAGGCGGAATGCGATATCCGAGGCATGGTGCGTAGGAACTGCATTCAGGACTTCACAGTGGGGGAGACCCGACTCAGCAGATTTATCTTAAACAGTTCCGTTGGGAAAGCAGGGACTGTAAACAGATAATGGCGCTCAAGCAGAATGGACCGGAAGTGGGAGGTCTCGTTAGTCCAGACCTTTAGCTGTGGCACTCTGGGTGCCAATCTTAGGAAAGTTGTGTGGGAGTTAGTTAGTGGGCGTTTTTTCTTTAATGTCACTGTTAATGGATTCCAGCCCAGCTTGCCAATGGAGAGCACGGTACACAATTGGCTGAACTGAACAGGAAAAGTTGGCTTTTTTAGCTGCCACTAGTAATACTGTCAAAACCGATTGTGCAGTTGCTTTCAAAATGTGTGATTCAGTATGTCAATGCTCCCTAGGATGTAGTGACTATGTCTGTAGTGAAATGCCCCTCATATCCTTTTCCTAGCCTAAATAATCCTTTAGCACACACTGCTCCTCACTCTATCTTTCTCTCTCTTACACCACTCACACATGTCTATAATTTATGGCTGCCGGGTCCTTGATCAATTGATAGCAGGGAATCCTTTGGTAAATAGAGTTTTAGACACATTGCCAATAGACCTGGGCTATTGATTGGAGTGTAAATTAAAAACTTAATCAGTTCTCTGAGATAAGATTTATCTCCTCCCCAAGCAAATTACAGGGCTGACTGGGAGACAGAGGACAGGGAGACTGGGAGACTGGGAGACAGGGAGTCAGGGAGACAGGGAGTCAGGGAGACAGGGAGACTGGGAGACTGGGAGACAGGGAGTCAGGGAGACTGTTAGACAGGGAGTCAGAGAGACTGGAGACAGGGAGACTGGGAAGACTGGGAGTCAGATATACTGGGAGACAGGGAGACAGGGAGACTGGGAGATTGGGAGACAGGGAGTCAGGGAGACAGGGAGACTGGGTGACAGGGAGTCAGGGAGACAGGGAGTCAGGGAGACTGTTAGACAGGAGTCAGAGAGACTGGGAGACAGGGAGACTGGGAGACTGGGAGTCAGAGAGACTGGGAGACAGGGAGACTGGGAGACTGGGAGACAGGGAGACTGGGAGATTGGGAGACAGGGAGTCAGGGAGACTGGAGACAGGGAGGTGGGAGTCAGGGAGACTGGGAGTCT
>NW_019942946.1:71531-77693 GCF_002910315.2 Salvelinus sp. IW2-2015
GGGAGACAGGGAGACTGGGAGACAGGGAGACTGAGAGACTGGGAGACAATGAGTCAGGGAGTCAGGCAAAGAGCACTGCCCCCTCAGAGGGTGCCAGAGCTGGGGACAAACAGCCAGGCTACAGACTATGCTCCTCCCTCCCACTGCCTATTGAACCAAGTTCAAGTCTTTCTCTTGATCTCCTTCCGTGGCACATTCATCTCTCCCTTCCTCCTCCCTTCTTCCATGACTGTAGACACCAGGGTATCTTTAGCATGCTGGAATAATTAATGTGCATTTCACTGCCAGTGTTTTCTGAAGTTAGAAAAAGACTTAGAGAAACACAATCAATGTTTTTCTGGTTAGCAGTCGTTGCCTCTCTTTCCAAATTCCCTTTCTAAAACACCCATTTCCTGTCTTAGATTAAATATGTAAATCATTAAACCAGGCTTTATTTCTTCAATAATGTTCTCATCTTGGTGAGGTCATTTTACACCACAGTCAATTCATGCACCTTCATACACGTTACCAGCCCACCCATACACATATGCTGTGTGTGGTCTATATTTTATATGTATTAAGACAATCCTTTGGATTGCACATTGATTAGATTATAGACTTTTACAATAATTGCTGAGGGAAACGTTCTCTCTCTACCTGCCTTCATTATTAATATTGGGAAATGGGTATACATTCAAAATGTCTCCCTAGGTATCATTTCATATGGGGAAAGAATGAGAGCCCTCTAGTCCTTTTTTGACCCCAGACAGAGAAAGGAGGAGTGTGACTGTTCAGAGCAGACACGTTCACTAAGGAGACGTGGATCAAGCTTTGAAGATCTTTTTTTCATTCATTAAAACATCATTTTTTCTCTGTGATTAGTTCCAGTATGAGCCTCCTCTCCGGGAGCGCTGACATTATCTCTCTGATGATGGGCATCATATACGTCAGCCAGTAGAATGATACTAAACCTGAGAGAGAGAGCGCTGATATAGAGACCCACTCGCTTAAAAGGCCACCGGTGTCCATCAGCAGGCAACCAACAAATAAACAGAGGGATGGAACCTGGCATGAAGGAAGTGCAGGAAAAGGGCGAGGAAGAGGCTCAAAGAGACGGTCTCAGGTGCCCATCACACCTACACAGATCTGTTAGTGCAGTATGCATAGTGTGGTGTGAATAGTTTAGTGATAGAGGTCCTATAAGAGCCAAAATGGAGTCTGTGGATAGATAATGGTGGAGGTGTCGTGGCCACCCTCTCTCTCCTCTCTAGCGCTGGGTAAAGGAGGAGGCTGAGGGAGTCAGTAATAGGCTCCTTGTCTGATAAGCCCTGAAAATACTCGTTTACTTAGTGAAAGTGCAGGGGGATCCTGGCCTGATAAACCCGCTGTTTCCCTCTGTAATACCCAACAGCTAAAATCAATAGGCGGGATAATTCTGCCGCTAGTCTCCGGTCTCCTTTATCTTCAGCTTTCCTCAACCTGTGTACATGGAGGGTAGGGGTTAGCTAGTGTGTGCTTGGATGTATGTGTCTGCCCGTGTCTATCCGTTTATAGTGGGTTATGGTGGTGGCATTGATGTCATTAGTCCACTAACACCCAATATTGGCCTTGTTCCATTGACTTGAAATTACCTATATCTCTGTCTTTCCCTCTATGTGTTTTAAAGCTTTACCAAAGAGTGCCAGTTTCCCCTCCTCTCTGCACTCTGTTTTCCATATGCCTCTGGAGAAGTGCCAGCTGACCAGCCACAGACTAGGAGGGTAAGGTGGGGGATAAGGGGTTGATGAGCTGGGTCTAGCTCCCTGGGGAGGGTGCAGCGGGAGCTGGGAACAGCTCTTAGGTCAGGTGGAGGGGTGTGTACATCTGAGAGGAGGAAGTCCCTGTCAGCACTTTTTCTAATAAGTAAGTAAGAACGCTGTGCTCTCTGTCAACACAGGGTCAGTGCCCTGACACAGGTGTTGGTTTGGGCACAGTCAGAGCCTCACACACACACAGACAGGTAGGAGAGGAGATCATTAAGATGGGAGATAGTTACAGGTCAGGACCTGGGTGTTTGAGGGGTCAGGATGAGGACCTGCCATATGGTCAGTAATGCTTAGTCACTACACTTAGGGATGCCAAGCCAGGTGAGTGTGTAGTATTCAGACCTCAGATATTGGGTAGTGTAGTCCTCCACTCACAGAACCAATATGGCCGATCATCTCACCTCCCCATTTCCACATCCTCCATAGGGCTGTGTTATCACCCTCTGCCATGCTTTCTCACTCTCTCTCTCTCTCTCTCTCTCAATTCAATTCAAGGGGCTTTATTGGCATGGGAAACATATGTTAACATTGCCAAAGCACGGTGAGGTAGATAATATACAAAAGTGAAATAAACATTACACTCACAGAAGTTCCAAAAGAATAAAGACATTACAAATGTCATATTATATATATATATGATGTTGTAACGATGTGCAAATGGTTAAAGTACAAAGGGAAAATAAATAAACATAAATATGGGTTGTATTTACAATGGTGTATGTTCTTCACTGGTTGCCCTTTTCTTGTGGCAACAGGTCACAAATATTTGCTGCTGTGATGGCACACTGTGGTATTCCACCCAGTAGACATGGGAGTTTATCAAAATCGGGTTTGTTTTTGAATTCTTTGTGGATCTGTGTAATCTGAGGGAAATAGGTGTCTCTAATATGGTCATACATTTGGCAGGAGGTTAGGAATTGCAGCTCAGCTTCCATCTCATTTTGTGGGCAGTGTGCACATAGCCTGTCTTCTCTTGAGAGCCAGGTCTGCCTACGGCGGCCTTTCTCAATAGCAAAGCTATGCTCACTGAGTCTGTACATAGTCAAAGCTTTCCTTAAGTTTGGGTCAGTCACAGTTGTCAGGTATTCTGCCACTGTGTACTCTCTGTTTAGGGCCAAATAGCATTCTAGTTTACTCAGTTTTTTTGTTAATTCTTTCCAATGTGTCAAGTAATTCTCTTTTTGTTTTCTCATGATTTGGTTGGGTCTAATTGTGTTGCTGTCCTGGGGCTCTGTGGGGTCTGTTTGTGTTTGTGGACAGAGCCCCAGGACCAGCTTGCTTAGGGGACTCTTCTCCAGGTTCATCTCTCTGTAGGTGATGGCTTTGTTATGGAACGTTTGGGAATCACTTCCTTTCAGGTGGTCTCTCTCTCTCTCTCTGAGTTAGTTTCAGTGTAATCTCGATGTCCGTCAGACTTGGAGGGTAAAATATGGCCCCAGGTATTAGCAGGCAGGGAGGTTAACCCGTGACACTGTTACCCAAAGTGCAGTGTATTAAAAAGCAGTCAGGGCCCCAGATCACAGTATATCACAGGGGAAAGGCAGCGATAAGGCCTGCCTGCCCACCCGCAGATCAATGAAGGTTACTGACATCATATCACAAAGTGAAAGTGAGTGCTGCACCCCCAGCTATTTATCAGCTGTGAATCAGATGGGGTGGAGGTGTGGGAGAGAGGGGGGTAGAGACAGGACCACACTCTCCGCTGCTGGGGGCTCAGTCCCCTCCGCTCCTCTCCTCCCTCATTCCTGCTTCCTCCCACATCTGTGGCTGGCTGCTGTGGCTCCCTGATGGCGGAGAGATGGAGAGAGGGATGGATGACAAGCGGGATAGAGGGAGAGATGGCTGAATGACCCAGATGGAGCCAGAGGGATTGGCATTGACGGCTTCCTCTGATACCTCAGCATGGCCAAACTGTGCACTGACATGATTTTCCTCTTTCTCTCTCGCCATTTCTCTCCCTCCCCTACTGTGTCAATACAAATCGTTCTGTTTGGGGTTTGTAGAGCTATTTCCAAGGCCCTTATTTAGCTATTGAATGGCTGAATTTTTAATCAAGTATTTTGATCATTGCTGTAGATATTGAACTGAGGTCCCTGTAATCTCGCACCACCTGAGGCGGCAACACAACTATGGAACTTATTTTGTTATGGAGTAGGATGTGAGGGGTTTTTACAGGATCTATATGATCAGACAGATTGGTGACCTGGGACCCTGGGCCTCTTTACCCTTCATCTCTGACCTCTCTTCTCTGTATGTGTCTTTGCTCCAATGTCCTTCTGCTTGATTTATATACTAGGAGATTACATTAGCATAAAGCCCCTTCCTCACACACACTCCCTCACCTTTTACTGTGTGTGTGTGTGTGTGTGTGTCTGGTATTGAACCATTTCGTTGTGTTTGTTACCCTTGTGTGTGTGTGGGTGTGTGTGTGGTGTGTGTGGTGTGTGTGTGTGGTGGTGTGTGTGTGTGTGTGTGTGTGTGTGGTGTGTGTAGTTGTGTGTGTGTGTGTGTGGTGTGTGTGTGTGTGTGTGTGTTGCATGCGTTCATGCTTACAAGTAGTGTATGAGTTCCATTTATCAGCTGCCTGGGGCACAATGTGGAGGATTTCCCCCAATGGTTAGTGTGTAACTGCTCTGTCATACATGCTTGTCAAGGCTGGGGAGAGCGCAGGGGAAAAGGCCCCTCACTCCAACGCACTGAAGCCATTATTGAGTAGCCAATAGCTATTTACCTCCTGACAGAGGCAGGTTGAGAGGGGCCCGCCCGGACAGGGAGACTCGCGAGCAGTCCCTGCTCTCAGGGCCTCTTTGCTGGGACAGCCTGCTCTGAAACAGGCCCGTTCAGGCCCAGGAACCAGAACCAGTGGGCCAGGACTTCTTCAGAGCGGAGGAAGAGAAGAAGGAGGGTGTTGTGTTGGACTGTTAGGTGAAGAGTTGTCTCTTCAGTCAGAGCTCCTGGTCTTTGCAGGCCCTGGCTTGTCTCCAGCCTGCTGCTGTAAAGCCCTGCTTCTCTCTGGAACTCTCTATGTTGACAGAGAGCATCTGGCTCTGGGAGAGCTTCCAGCCTGCTGGTCCTCCAGTCTCCCACACACTACTGCTTCCAGTTTGGAGTTCCCTCGAGGTACTCCTCACTCCCTGGGCTTGATTCCGATGTCTGTTGCCTGTGTCTGCACCCTATGCCCCCCCCCCCCTTCTATCCATCCAGACACCTAAAGCTGGCGCTTTTATCAATGGGGTTTTGATGGTGTTTAAGCTCCCCTACTTTGATTCGAGCAAAGAAAAGAATGTTGTCAAGGAGTTGTTCTTCTCCTCCTCTCCTTTTGTTTTCGTAGAACTTCCTGCTCTGGTGAAATTCCCTCTTTTGGTGGGCTGTGTGGATGCTGTGTAGCTCGGCGCTGGGGTTGGGCTGCCTGTCAGGACACGTTGGTGTGTACCTGAGTTACATGGAGAGTTAACCCTGCCCTGCCACAGTACACTGAGGCTGATCCTGACACCTCCAATAACACACAGGCAGACAACCCCATACAACAGAGAGCTACGGGTCAAAAAAAATCAAGGAACCGATTCCAACTCCGTCGTCCACCCGCCACCCCACTCCCCCACCCCCACCCACCCCCCAGCCTTGCAGAGGTTGCCTCTCCCTGCCAAATCCTAATGTATTTTTATGTTATTAAGTTGAAATGAGACGTTAATCCACACAAAAAATGTCATGCTAAGAGCAGCATCTTAAGATGGCCCGCATGTTAAAGAAGCACTTGTCCAAACACAGGGAGGGGGAAAAAAGAACAAGCAAAACAACATTATATAAACGTTTGACCAACAGTTTGCTCTGTAAATCTGGTATTACTCCACAAGCAAAAGGAGAGGCCGGAGTCGGCGCCAAAGTGAACTTGGATACTGTTGTGTCAGGAGGGAGCCGAATGCTTTCTAGAGGTTAGCCCAAGATGTGAGGGGCTACAGACATCATCTTAATCCGAGGAGGCTTGTGCTTAATCGCTTTTTGATGTGCATGTGAACCAAGCAGGTTCAAATTCCAGCCGTCGCCATGCAAGTTCAGAGGGCAGGACCAGGCTGGGAGGGGCAGGGGGGTTATATTAGGAGGGGTTGATGAGGTGACGTGGCAGTGGCTCTCAGCTTACAACTAATTGGCTGGCAGCAGGCTTGTCTATACTGCCTGGGCAAAGAGGAGTCCCCCATGTTCCTCCAAGTGTCTGCCTGACCCTCCCATTTGTCCAGCTATGGGAAGTGATGGTGTGTGTATCAGTGTGTGTGTATCCAGTATGTGTGACAGTGATGTCAGTTATGTGAGCTGCAGGTTTCTTAAGGGGATTCCACGTGATAAGAGAGATGTGAAAGTGAACAGAGAATGGTCCTTGGTC
>NW_019942946.1:77718-87711 GCF_002910315.2 Salvelinus sp. IW2-2015
CGAGATGAAATGTGCCGGAGGAGATCAGAGAAAGATTGACTTGTTCAATAGGCAGGCGGGAGGGAGGAGCATCAGAGGGGAGTCTGCAGCTGGCTGTTTTGTCCCCAGCTCTGGCACACTCTGAGGGACAGTGCTCTTGAGCCTGACTACCTGACTCCCTTGTCGTCAGTTCATCCTGGTATTTGGTGGGGCGGAGTATATCTTATTCGAAGACTGATTAAGTTTTTAATTTACACTCAATCATAGCCAGGTCTATTGTGCAATGTGTCTAAAAATCTATGACCAAAGGATTCCCTTGCTATTCAATTGACAAGGACCCGGCAGCATAAATTATAGGACACGTGTGGTGGTGTGTGTAGTGTGTGTAAGAGAGGAGAAAATAGAGTGAGGGGGGGTGTGACTAAAGAATTTTTAGGCTAGAAAAAAATATCAGGGGCATTTCACTGCAGACATAGCACTACATCTAGTGAATTGACGTATGACTGATATTCACACATTATGAAAGGCACTATCATCGGTTTTGACAGTATTACTAGTGGCAGCTAAAAGCCAACTGTGGCACTGTCAGTTCAGTCAATTGTGTACAGTGCTCTCCATGGAGCTCTATTTTGAACGTGACATTATAAGCATAAAACACGCCACTAACTAACTTCCCACACAACTTTCCTAAGAATTTGGCACCCACAGTCCGCCAGCTAAGGTCTGGACTACGAGGACCTCCCACTCCGGTCCATTCTGCTTTGAGACCCTTAATCTGCTTACAAGTCCCTGCTTTTCCCAACGAACTGTTAAAGATAATCTGCTGAGAGTCGGGTCTCCCCGCACTGTGAAGTCCTGAATGCAGTTCCTACGCACATGCTCGGATATTCGCATTCCGCTCGGAACACAGGGGAGGATTGTTCAGGCACCCAGGTTAGCACACCATGACATTCCAGGAAACGGCCCGTCGGCTATTTTCAGCAGTTCAGCTGTTTGTTTAAAATTAAAGGGGGGGGGGGGGGTCATGCGAGCTGGAAGTAGGTACAGTAAGAAACTGTAAGATCTCATTAATCTAAACAGCGGAAAAGCACCTACCTATTTCTGGACCCCACCCTAAGATAGGACAAAAATGGAGAAGACATGCATCTAGAGACACTCCTTCCTTCACCATACTGAGCAGTACAACCTTTACCCTTACCCGTAACCTCACCCATGACTTACCTACTACTACCTACCCCTTACTAAAACCCTCCCTCCCCTTTCGCAATCGAAGCAGTCAACAAGTCGAGCAGTCTTTGAAAGGTAGAACATTTCAGCGAGACTTAACTCAAGACGAAATTCCATTTAAACCAAGTAATGGAATTCATTGCCTTGGGACAATTCAACCTTCATGTCTGGGTGAGGTTTAGCATTCGGCAGACAGGTCGAGTGCCGGTACACACTACCTAGTGCTCTATTTTTTCAGGATGATTGCCCTACGGAGTTACACGAGTTAATAGTGCCATTGCTATTAGCTTCAACAACCATACTACTATGGAACGCTTGTTTGGTCTTGGTGCATGTCAAAAAATATTACAGTAGCACTGTCAAGCTGTACAAAAAAGTCTGCAACAGCCAACACCGGCCACGAACGATGTGTTTGTCATACCGCGTTGGTAATAAAGATTAATTTGTTCGACGCGCAACTTTGGGTAAGCTAGCTTTAGCTGGTACCTAAGCTACGCACCAATACAACGCCTGAAAAAATGACCAGTAGAATTGCAGTCATTTTCATTCTTCTTAGCAATTTGATTTAGGAATCCTTGTTGAGTAAGTATTTAGCCGAGGTTGCCACTTGGGTTTTCGCCTATTGAAATGTAACTTCAGTTCATGAAAATAATAGCTAGCGAGCTACTCTACCCTGTTGCCCAACAGCTAACGTTCATACGGCAGCCAGCTAGCTTCTGATCTGGACGGGTTATGTGTTGTGAAGCTAGCCACAATTAAGGTTAGCCCACAACAGTGGACTTTTGCGGTTGCCTTCCAAAGTAAAAAGTATGGCTAGTTCTACTGTTTGTATTATTGCATCCAACTGTCATTACACATTTTTTGAGAAGGTAAACAGCAACTTCCACTTATTTGTGCCTAATCCTTATGGTGGCTAGCTTCACAAACATAACCTGTCCCAGATGAAGCTAGCTGGCTGCTATAACGTTACGTTGGCCAACAGGGTTAAGTAGCTGCTGCTATTTATTTTCCATGAAACTGAAGTTACATTTCAATAGGCGATACCAACAAGTCGGGCAACCTGGCTAATACTTACTCACAACGGCATTCGAAATTCTATCATTGCTAAGAATAATGAAAATGACTGCATTTCTACTGGTCATTGTTTTCAAGGCTTGGTTGTATGGGTGCTAGCTAGGTACAAGCTAAAGCTAGCTAACCCAGAAGTTTGCGGGTCCGAACACATTGATCTTTATTACCACGCGGTATTGAACACATGTTCCGTGTGCCGGTGTTTGCTTTTTGGCAGACTTTTTTTGGTACAGCTTTGACATGACTACTTGTATAGTTTTTGACATGCAAAGACCCAAACAGCGTTCCTATATGTTATGGTTGTGAAGCTAATAGCAATGGCCACTATTTTACTGTGTAACTCTTCCTGTAGGGCAACATTGAAAAATAGAGCACTAGGTTGTGTACGGCACTCCGACTAGTCTGCGAATGCTAACCTTCAACCCACGGACATAGAATGGTTGATTGTCAAGGCAATGAATTCCATTATCTTGGCTTTAATGGATTTCGTCTTTTGGTTATTCGCTGAAATGTTCTTACTCTTTCAAATGACTTGCTCGAACTGGTTGACTGCATCGAATTTAGGGTAGGGTGGGTAGGGGTTTGGGTAGGCGGTCAGAGTAAAGGGTTTAGGGTAAGGGGTAGGTACTGTCATTTGGTGAAGAGAGGAGTTGTCTCAACTCATGTTCTTTCTCCCCAGTCCAATCTGAGGGTGGGGGTCAGAGAAATCAGGTACGGGCTTTTCCTGTTTAGATTAATGAGCTCTTTACAGTTCTGCTTGACTTCTCCAGCTGCATGGACCCCCCCCCCCCCCTAATTTTAAACACAAACATCTGAACTGCTGAAATATAGCCGACGGGCCCCGTTTCCTGCGATGTCATGGTGGTGCTTAACTGGGTGCCTGACACTATCCTTCCTCGTGTTTCCGAGGCGATGCCGATATCCCGAGGCATGGTGTAGGAACTGCCATTTCAGGACTTCACAGTGTGGGGAGACCCGACTCAGCACGATTTATCTTTAAACAGTTCCGTTGGAAAGCAAGGGACTGTTAAACAGATAATTGGTGCTCAAGCCAGAATGGACCGGAAGTGGGAGGTCCTGTAGTCCAGACCCTTTAGCTGTGGCGCGCTGGGTGCAATCTTAGGAAAGTTGTGTGGGGTTAGGTTAGTGGGCGTTTTTTTGCTTTAATGTCACTGTTCAAATAGGATCCCAATGGACAGAGCATGTACACATTAGCTGATGGACAGTGCCCAACAGTTGGCTTTTAGCTCGCCACTAGTAAATTACTGTCAAAACCGATTGGTACTGTCTTCCATAATGTTGGAATATCCGATTCATACGTCAATGTTCCGATGAGGCTCAGTGGCTATGCTCGCCCTGCAGTGAAATGCGGCCGCGCATTGTGGACTAATTTTTTTTCTAGCGCTAAAATATTCCTTTGTTTCACACTGCCCCCCTCACTCTATTTATTTTCTCTCTTAACCACCACGACACTACCGTACACACCACACGTGTTCTTATAATATTGGGCTGCCGGCGCTGTCCTTGATCTAGCATTGATAGCAGGGGAATCCTTTGGTAAATGAGTATTTGACACAATTGCCAATAGACCTGGGCTATTGACATTGGATGTTAATTAAAAACTTAATCAGGTCTCTGAGTATAGATTTTCTCCGCCCCAGCCAAATTAAGGGATGACTGGAGACAGGGAGTCAAGAGGTGTAGTCAGGCATAGAGCACAGTCCCCTCAGAGGGTTGCCAGAGCTGGGGACAAACAGCCAGGCTGCGAACTCCCTTGTATGCTCCTCCCTCCCGCTGCCTATTGAACCAAGTTCAAGTCTTCTCTTGATCTCTTCCGTGGCACATTCATCTCCCTTTCCTCCTCCCTTCTTCCATGAAAGAATATAACCAGGGTATCTTAGCATGCTGAAAATTGAAGTACATTGTCACTGCCAGTGTTTTTGAAACATAAAAAGACGACTTAGACGAAATACAATGGACAATCAATGTTTTTCTGGTTAGCAGTCGTTGCCTCTCTTTCCAAATTCCCTTTCTAAAACACCCATTTCCTGTCTTAGATTAAATATGTAAATCATTAAACCAGGCTTTATTTCTTCAATAATGTTCTCATCTTGATGAGGTCATTTTACACCACAGTAAATTAATGCACCTTCATACACGCTACCAGCCTACCCATACACACATGCTGTGTGTGGTCTATATTTTATATGTATTAAGACAATCCTTTGGATTGCACATTGATTAAATAATAGACTTTTACAGTAATTGCTGAGGGAAATGTTCTCTCTCTACCTGCCTTCATTATTAATATTGGGAAATGGGTATATATTCAAAATATCTCCCTAGGTATCATTTCATCTGGGGAAAGAATGAGAGCGCTCTAGTCCTTTTTTGACCCCAGACAGAGAAAGGAGGAGTGTGACTGTTCAGAGCAGGCATCACAGATAAGACACGTTCACTAAGGAGARGTGGATCAAGATTTGCAGATCTTTTTTTCATTCATTAAAACATACATTTTTCTCTGTGATTAGTTCCAGTATGAGCCTCCTCTCCTGATGATGGGCATCATATACGTCAGCTAGTAGAATGATATTAAACCTGAGAGAGAGAGCGCTGATATAGAGACCCACTCGCTTAAAAGGCCACCGGTGTCCATCAGCAGGCAACCAACAAATATACAGAGGGATGGAACCTGGCATGAAGGAAGTGCAGGAAAAGGGCGAGGAAGAGGCTCAAAGTGACGGTGTCTCAGGTGCCCATCACACCTACACAGATCTGTTTTGTTAGTGCAGTGTGCATAGTGTGGTGTGAATGGTTTAGTGATAGAGGTCCTATAAGAGCCAAAATGGAGTCTGGGTAGATATTGGTGGAGGTGTCGTGGCCACCCTCTCTCTCCTCTCTAGCGCTGGGTAAAGGAGGAGGCTGAGGGAGTCAGTAATAGGCTCCTTGTCTGATAAGCCCTGAAAATACTCGTTTAGTTAGTGAAAGTGCAGAGGGATCCTGGCCTGATAAACCCGCTGTTTCCCTCTGTAATACCCAACAGCTAAAATCAATAGGCGGGATAATTCTGCCGCTAGTCTCCGGTCTCCTTTATCTTCAGCTTTCCTCAACCTGTGTACATGGAGGGTAGGGGTTAGCTAGTGTGTGCTTGGATGTATGGGTGTGCCCGTGTCTATCCGTTTATAGTGGGTTATGGTGGTGGCATTGATGTCATTAGTCCACTAACACCCAATATTGGCCTCGTTCCATTGACTTTAAATGGTCTATATCTCTGTCTTTCCCTCTTCTATGTGTTTTAAGGCCTTACTAAAGTGTGCTAGTTTCCCCTCCTCTCCGCACTCTGGTTCCCATACGCCTCTGGAGAAGTGCCAACTGGCCAGCCACAGACTAGGAGGGTAAGGTGGGGGGTAAGGGGTTGATGAGCTGGGTCTAGCTTCCTGGGGAGGGTGCAGCGGGAGCTGGGAACAGCTCTCAGGTCAGGTGAAGGGGTGTGTACATCTGAGAGGAGGAAGTCCCTGTCAGCACTTTTTCCAATCGAGTAAGAACCCTGTGCTCTCTGTCAACACAGGGTCAGTGCCCCGACACAGGTGTTGGTTTGTGCTCTCACACAGTCAGTGCACAGTCAGAGCCTCACACACACACAGACAGGTAGGAGAGGAGATCATTAAGAAGGGAGATAGTTACAGGTCAGGACCTGGGTGTTGGAGGGGTCAGGGTGAGGACCTGCCATATGGTCAGTAGTGCTTAGTCACTACACTTAGGGATGCCAAGCCAGGTGAGTGTGTAGTATTCAGCCCTCAGATATTGGGTAGTATAGTCCTCCACTCCCAGAACCAATATGGCCGATCATCTCACCTCCCCATTCCCCCCACCCTCCATAGGGCTGTGTTATCACCCTCTGTCATTCTCTCTCTTTCTCTCTCTCTGAGTTAGTTTCAGTGTAATCTCTATGTCCGTCAGACTGGGAGGGTAAAATATGGCCCCAGGTATTAGCAGGCAGGGAGGTTAACCCGTGACACTGTTACCCAAAGTGCAGTGTATTAAAAAGCAGTCAGGGCCCCAGATCACAGTATATCACAGGGGAAAGGCAGCGATAAGGCCTGCCTGCCCACCCGCAGATCAATGAAGGTTACTGACATCATATCACAAAGTGAAAGTGAGTGCTGCACCCCCAGCTATTTATCAGCTGTGAATCAGATGGGGTGGAGGTGTGGGAGAGAGGGGGGTAGAGACAGGACCACACTCTCCGCTGCTGGGGGCTCAGTCCCCTCCGCTCCTCTCCTCCCTCATTCCTGCTTCCTCCCACATCTGTGGCTGGCTGCTGTGGCTCCCTGATGGCGGAGAGATGGAGAGAGGGATGGATGACAAGCGGGATAGAGGGAGAGATGGCTGAATGACCCAGATGGAGCCAGAGGGATTGGCATTGACGGCTTCCTCTGATACCTCAGCATGGCCAAACTGTGCACTGACATGATTTTCCTCTTTCTCTCTCGCCATTTCTCTCCCTCCCCTACTGTGTCAATACAAATCGTTCTGTTTGGGGTTTGTAGAGCTATTTCCAAGGCCCTTATTTAGCTATTGAATGGCTGAATTTTTAATCAAGTATTTTGATCATTGCTGTAGATATTGAACTGAGGTCCCTGTAATCTCGCACCACCTGAGGCGGCAACACAACTATGGAACTTATTTTGTTATGGAGTAGGATGTGAGGGGTTTTTACAGGATCTATATGATCAGACAGATTGGTGACCTGGGACCCTGGGCCTCTTTACCCTTCATCTCTGACCCTCTTCTCTGTATGTGTCTTGGTCTCCCATGTCCTCTGCTTGATTTATATACTAGGAGATTACATTAGCATAAAGTCCCCCTTCCTCACACACACTCCCTCACCTTTTACTGTGTGAGTGTGTGTGTGTGTGTGTGTGTGTGTGTGTGTGTGTGTGTGTGTGTGTGTGTGTGTGTGTTGTGTGGTGTTGTGTGCGTGTGTGTGTGTGTTGTGTTGTGGTGTGTGGTGGTGTGTGTGTGTGTGTGTTGTGTGTTGTGTGCATGTGTTCATGCTTACAAGTAGTGTATGAGTTCCATTTATCAGCTGCCTGGGGCACAATGTGGAGGATTTCCCCCAATGGGTTAGTGTGTAACTGCTCTGTCAATACGTGCTTGTCAAGGCTGGGGAAAGCGCAGGGAAAAAAGGCCCCTCACTCCAACGCACTGAAGCCACTTATTGAGRAGCCAATAGCTATTTACCTCCTGACAGAGGCAGGTTGAGAGGGGCCCAGCCRGGACAGGGAGARTCGGCAGCTCAGTCCCTGCTCTCAGGGCCTCTTTGCTGGGACAGCCTGCTCTGAAACAGGCCCGTTCAGGCCCAGGAACCAGAACCAGTGGGCCAGGACRTCTTCAGAGCGGAGGAAGAGAAGGAGGAGGGGTGTGTGTTYGACTGTTAGTGTGAAGCAGGTTGTCTCRTCAGTCWMAGCTCCTGGTCTTTGCAGGCCCTGGCTTTGTCTCCAGCCTGCTGCTGTAAAGCCCTGCTTCCTCTCTGGAATCTCTATGTTGACAGAGAGCATCTGGGCTCTGGGAGAGCTTCCAGCCRGCTGGTCCTCCAGTCTCCACACACTACTGCTTCCAGTTTGGAGTTCCCCTCGAGGTACTCCTCACTCCCTGGGCTTGATTCCGATGTCTGTTGGCCTGTGTCTGCACCCTATGCCCCCCCCCCCTTCTATCCATCCAGACACCTAAAGCTGGCGCTTTTTATCAATGGGTGTTTTGATGGGTGTTTCTTTTAAGCTCCCCTACTTTGATTCGACAAAGAAAAGAATGTTGTCAAGGAGTTGTTCTTCTCCTCCTCTCCTTTTGTTTTCGTAGAACTTCTCGCTCTGGTGAAATTCCCCCTCTTTTGTGGGCTSTGTGGATCTGTGTAGCTCGGCGCTGGGGTTTGGGCTGCCTGTCAGGACACGTTGTGTGTACCTGAGTTACACGGGGAGAGTTAACCCCTGCCATGCCACAGTACACTGAGGCTGACTCCTCCTGACACCCTCCTAACACACAGGCAGACAACCCCATAGCAGAGAGCTGGAGCAGGATACAAAAAAAAAATCAAGGAACATAATTACCCCAGCTGCAGAGGTTCCCTCTCCCTGCCAAATCCATAATGTATTTTATGTTTATTAAGTTGAAATGAGACGTTAATTCCACACAAAAAAAAGTCATGCTAGAGCAGCATCTTAAGATGGCCCGCTGTTAAAGAACAGCTGTCCAAACACAGAGAGGGGGAAAAGAACAAGAAAAACACATTATATAAACGTTTGACAACAGTTGCTCTGTAATCTGGTATTACTTCCACAAGCAAAGGAGAGGCCGGAGTCGGNAAAAGAACAAGAAAAACACATTATATAAACGTTTGACAACAGTTGCTCTGTAATCTGGTATTACTTCCACAAGCAAAGGAGAGGCCGGAGTCGGGCCAAAGTGAACTTGGATACTGTTGTGTCAGGAGGGAGCCGAATGCTTTCTAGAGGTTAGCCCAAGATGTGAGGGGCTACAGACTCATCTTAATCTAGGAGGCTTGTGCTTAATCGCTTTTGATGTGCATGTGAACACAAGCAMMTTCAGAATTCCAGCCCTCGCCATGTCAAGTTCAGAGGGCTAGGACCAGGCTGGGGAGGGGAGGGMGCTAGGGGAGGGTTATATGTCCAGACTGAATCACATCCGGCTGTGATTGGGAGTCCCATAGGGRGGCGCACAACTGGCCCAGTGTCGTCCGGGTTTGGCTGGGGAAGGCCGTCATTGTAAATAAGAATTTGTTCTTAACTGACTTGCCTAGTTAAATAAAGGTTGAATAAAAAATAAAAAACATATTAGGAGGGGTTGATGAGAGACAGTGGGAGTGGCTTCAGCTTACACTAATTGGCTGGCAGGCTTGTCTATACTGCCTGGGGCAAGAGGAGTCCCCCCCAATGTCTCCCTCCGTCTCCTGACCCTCCCGTGTCCTAGATCATGGGAAGGTGATGGTGTGTACAGTATGTCAGTATGTGAGCTTGCAGGTTTTAATTTAATATTTTTTCAAATGTTGTATATTTTTTTACCCCTTTTTCTCCCCAATTTTGTGGAATCCAATTGGTAGTTACAGTCTTGTCCCATCACTGCAACTCCCGTACAGATTCGGGACAGGCGAAGGTCGACAGCCATGCGCCCCCCGAATCACAACCCAGCCAAGCCGCACTGCTTCTTGACACAGCGCTCGATAAACCCGGAAGCCAGCCACACCAATGTGTCGGCAGAAACACCATACACCTGGCGACCGTGTCAGCGTGCATTTCACCTGGCCCGCCACAAGAGTTGCTAATGCGCGATGGGACAAGAACATCCCTGCCATCCAAACCCTCCCCTAACCCAGACGACGCTGGGCCAATTGTGCGCCGCACCTTGGTCTCCTGGTCGCGGCCGGCTGCGACAGAACCTGGTCTCGAACTGTGATGCAGTGCCTTAGACCATTGCGCCACTCATGAGGCCCCAGAGCTGCCAGGTTTTTAAGGGGAATTGCAGTGAAAGAGAGATGTGAAGTGAAGAGAATGGTCTGTCTCCTGGGCCTGTCGTGGCCGTGGGGGACATCATACCATTCTCCTGTAGCTGTGTCTAGTCTAAGCCCAGTCTGTCTGTTAGAAACTCATGTACTCAGTATAGGACTGTAGTCTGGCGTACAGGCCTCCTCCATGGAGCAGG
>NW_019942946.1:87924-109282 GCF_002910315.2 Salvelinus sp. IW2-2015
TTGTAGTATACACACACACAACACACACCACACACACACACAACACACACACACCACACACACACACACACACACACACACACACACACACACACACACACCACACACACACACACACACACACACACACACACACACACACACAACACACACACACACACCCACACACACACACACCACACACACCTCCTCTGGTTGGCACATAGACATGCAGGCTATGCCAGTGCAGGGCTATGGCGTATGGATACGCGTGCGCTCCTTCCTCTGTCTTCCCAGTCAGCGTGCCGTGGAGCGGCTTCAGGTGCGGTTACCGTTGGCAGCAGATCTCCAGGCCTAGYGCAATAAACAGGGGAGTAGGCAGGAGGCCAGATGCAACTCTACAAACTTTTAACCTCTCCCTCAACTAATCCCTCCCTACACTAGCAACTCTCTCTTGTTCTTTCTTCTTATTCTCTCTCCTTCATCCCCGCTCTTAATTTCTCCTCCCACACCCTCCTCTCCTTCTCTCTCCCTCTCTCTCTCCCCTAGTCCCCCTCTTCTTTTACGTGAAGTCAGTGAGCTGACCTTTAAATAAGGCCTGGAACACTACAGCTGTTACCAACTTCAAAAGGCCGCTCGTTCAGACTGGAGCCCGAACGGGGGTGATGGGGGGGGGGGATAATGTGCCTATTAAAACTTACTTGAAGCCCCTTTTACTCCTGTGGTTCGCTAGTCTGACTACGGACAGGCCAGCTATGTCTCCCCTTCAGCCCAGCCAAGCTATGTCTAGCAGAAGAAGGAGAGACAACACAAAGATACTGTTCACATTGACCCTACTATACAGTATCTCTCTCTCTCTCGCCGATGGATGTGATCTTCCCACGATGCAGTGCTCTAACAGAGAGGTCACCTCAGAGACGCCTTCGCGCCCACTGGTTGAGTTTCATCAGCAGGTCACTTCACTGCTCTGCAAATGGGGCCTCACACATAACTGATTGGACACTACTGATTAGCTCACTGCTGGCACCATAGCAAAGCCCTTTGTAGGCGTTTTAAAATATTTCACTTGGAAGAAGGTGGCTTAATGTAACATTTGAATCAAAGCATTGTCGGTGTTTCAGTGTATGGTATGTACCAAGGTTGAATATGTGATGCAGTATGAATGAATGTGTGATATGAGCAGATTCCATGGAACCTGAAGTGGAGCTGCTGAGAACAGAAACAGCCAGGTCTGAATCACATCTGAATCACCTTCAACTCTGATATTTCTGGAGCCTGAAAAAATAGTTCCCCATTTCATCCAAACACATCCAARACTTCTCCATTACATAAAGACAMGAGTCCAGTTACAAACTTTATGGCATTMTTACTACTCWATCCTCCCCCTCCTCCCTCTTCTCTCTCTTTCTCTCCCTTGGASAGCTGAGCAGCCCCCAGTGGACTGCATGGTCTTCTCWTCTTTAATARGAACGCCAAYCCATATCAGAGRCCTCCTTCCCCTCCTCCCTCCCCTCCCTTCGACTGGGCTTCATCACGCATGGGGAACGTAGTAAAGTAAACTATGAGAGAGGGGCCTATAACTCGCACACTGCGGCCTTATTTCTGTAGATGAGCTACGGCTCCAATGGGCTCAGAGAGGCCTATTCTGGGATGCACATTTTCACTCCGACTAAAACACTTAAAAGTCAGCAGCACAGAGAAGAAAGAAACGGCAAACTTTAAAGGCGTGTTATGCACACAGTCTGTCTGTGGAGATTTTTAAACTGAGAGCACGTTCTTTCTGCCCCCCCCCCCCCCCCCCCCGCCCCTCTTGGCCTTCTCAGCACACGAGCAGCTGATACAAATATAAGTAACAAAACAAGACCAGGGACAGCAGAGGTGGAACTGCTCAATGAATTCATTTTGCACCCAAATTAGTAGAAACCCACTCCGTTGTGGACGTGTGAAGCTTATCGTTTGAATCAGGGCTGATTTGTGCAGAGATTTAATGCTGGTATAAATAGGAATAGACTGCTTCTTGTGCACTTTAGGAGAGTCGTGTAACATTCATCTAGGACAATAACTCATTCCTATGCTACTACTCTTTTAGTTAACCACATGCTTTGAGCCGAGCTTGATTTAGACAATAGTAGGTAGTTAGTCATTATAATGGGTCCATTTTGTCACCTTTTTCCACTAACCTTGTTTCATGACGTAAGTGTTAACCTGTTTGGGGTGCAGCCCGACACCGGTACACTTATGACAACATCAGCTCAAGTGCAGGGCGCGCAATTCAAAAGCTATTTTTTTAAAATATTTAACTTTCACACATTAACAAGTCCAAGACACCAGATGAAAGATAAACTTCTTGTGAATCAAACCAACATGTCCGATTTTTAAAATGTTTTACAGGGAAGACAAAATATGTAAATCTATTAGCTAACCACGTTAGCAAATGCCACCACTTTTCTAACTCCATCAGTTTCTTACTCCATCAGGTGCTATCACAAATTCGACCAAATAAAGATATAAATAGCCACTAACCAAAAAAACAAATTCATCAGATGACAGTCTGATAACATATTTATTGTATAGCATATTTTTTTTTTCGAAAAATGTGCATATTTCAGGTATAAATCATATTTTACATTTCAGCTACACTCAGAAAGTGCACCGAAAGCAGCCATAATATTTACAGACACCAACGTCAATTAGCTAATTACTCATCATAAAACATTTCCGAAAAATATATAGTTTGCAGCAATTGAAAGATAGGCAACTTGTGATTCCAAACAATAATTCCGATTTATAAAATGTTTTACAGCGAAAACAAAATGTATCGCTAATTAGCGCGTAGCCACAATAGAGAGACACATTGGCGCCCACGACCGTTCACATGCACGACAGATATATGAAATAACATCATAAAATGAGTCTTACTTTGGCTGATCTTTCATCAGAAGATTGAAGAAGGTGTCCTCTGTCCAGATGAGTCGTTGTTTCGATTTAGAATGGCACATTTCCCTCTTCAATTAGCATTGGCACGAGCCGAGTGGCATAAATTTCTCCAACGTAAACACAGTCAGAGGACGGAACACGGCAAAACTCCCGAATAAAGTTTCAATAATCTGATTAAACTATATTGAAAAAACATACATTACGATGATATGGTCACATGTATCAAAAAAAATTCGAGCCGGAGATGTTAGCCGTTCATTACGAAGCAAAACAGAAGTCAATCCCACTTCCTTCAGAGTGCCGGAAGTGGACGCTCACGTCAAAAGAAATAGGTTTTTTTCCACCACAGGACAAGATGAGCACAAAACATTCTTCTCTGACATCCTCTTTACACCAATAGGAAGGCGTATAGAGTGTCAGCAGACTCCTAAGTGTCAAGACCATGTATAGGCATCATGTTGAAAAGAGCATCGATTTCTGACATTTCACTTCCTGGTCAGGAAAAGTGCTGCAGAAGGACTTCTGTTTCACTCAAAGAAATAATTCCAACTCTTTTAGAAACTAGAAAGTGTTTTCTATCCAAAAAGAATAATAATATTCATATTGTACGAGCAAGATTTGAGTAGGAGGCCGTTTGAAATGGGCACGATTTCACTGGCTACTCAACACTTTGCCTTGCAGCCTTAACAGGTTTTAAGGTGTACTAGTATTTATGTACAGTATGTCTGTCACGTGTATGCGTGCATATTTATGTCACATCAATAATTATTCGCTACAGTAAGGTTCTGTCGTCTCTCTGGTCCACGCTAAGGTGTCATTATGAACATGGCTGTCCAGCCTCCTCCCTGTCTCTCTTACTCTGTGCTGCTGACACTGTCTTCCTCAGCTCTCAATACTTAATTACAGATCTCACAATGATGATGTCATGGCTGTGCGTCTCCTGACACTCTCGGGCCCATGGACAGAGCTGATTGTCTCTCTCCCTCCCCTCCCATCCATAGCCTCTGTAGGTTTACCCTTGACTCACCCATCTTTTGTCTCACCCCTATCCCTCCTCTAACTGCCCTACAGGGCCTCTTGTATCAGACCCATTGTCTTATGACTGGTATCCTTTCATACCCTTCCCCTTCTATACCTCCTCCCCTTCTACCCATTCTCTCTTACCCCAGGTGTCCCCCTCTCTCTCCTAGTGTTCCTCGTGCCCCCCCCCCCCCCTAATGTTTAGTGTGCACCTGGGATCCTATGTGATTATTTGTTCTGTGGACGTGGTTATTTAACTACCCTGCTGAACAAGTAGATAAGGAACTCTACAACTGTTTTGACAAGAATGGACTTGTGCCAAAAAAAGAGGGAGAAAAAGTGTGTGTGTCTCTCGGTCTTGTTAACCGCATCATTTCCCACCATCCTCTCTGAGTTTGGAATGTTTACAGGTTACACACTGTTGAGATGTAAATGTATATAAAAGGGCGAGGAAAGATGTTGATTTCTTCTTGTTGGTGGAAGTGTTTGAAATTGTGTCGTCGAACTAGACTGTGTGAGGAAGAGGTAGACTGCATTCCTGGGTAACTGAACAGAGTGAATGAACTGTGTTAAGAAAGGGATTTATACAGGCACTTGAATTCCTCCCGCAACACCTGAGAGGTGAGGTAGATGGTGACTGCAGGCCAAGAGAATGTTGATTGCAAATCTGTGTGGACGTGATGTCTCCTGCTGCACTCTTCCACCTGGGAAATGTGTTGCCTAATGGGCCACCAAACTGCCCCAAGACCACATCTCTTATCCTAGATATTAGATGWCCCTGCTGGAAAAGAAAAGCGCAAAAAAAGAGGAATCCATCATGAGGAATAAGACCTGTGTCGAAAAACAGGATTGAAGCCTCTTTTTTTTCTGAGGAAAATAATGGTAGGTAATGTTATCTTGTTCACATTTACAAGAATCCTGCGCGCCGAGGCTATGGGTTTCGAGTTTCTAATATGTATATAAAGTTTCACTGCACAATGGATCTTTTGTGTAGTGCAAACTGAACCCACCCTCCTCCTCCCTCCTCTTGTAAAATAAATGCATTCATGTGCTTGTGGGGCTGTGAGGACTCAGGTTTCTGCTATCTTTGTGTTCCGTGTCGTCACTCGCCCCCACATCTCGCACAGGCAGGCGCTCTGCCAGTGCCGCTTCCAGCCACGGATTAGGGAGAATCCGGGAAACAACGGGGTCCTGACAAAACGGCAGCATGACAGGTAACCYAAGTTGCACAGGGGAGAGAGGAGGCAGATGATAATTACAGAGCTTTTTGTTTTCTGGGCACTTTTAGCTGGCTACTTAAGTGCCTGATCCCAAATCTGTGCCTTGTAATTACAGTAGTGGGCCCCATTAGGGCAGAGGTCTTGGGGGGGATTATGCTCCTTCTCTTCTTTCCTTTGTGTGTGTCTATATGGGTTTGAGAGAGAGTGTGTAGTGTAGTGTGTGTAGGTGTGTGAATGCAGGCACATTTGTGTCCGTGGTGTCATTGTGGTGTCTATCTAGCTCGCTGGTCAGGCTCCAAGCTTCCACTCACAGTGATACAGTCTATTCACTTCCTGGTCATGATGAGGCTGTGTAGCTCTGCTCTGAGCATGTGTGTGCAGTACAGCAGGGAGCCCCTCTCTTCCTGCGTCACACAGCCACAGAGCCAGGCAGAGGAGCAGGAAGAGATGGGCCTCCCCCAGACTGATCCCCCTGTGTCCACACAGACACAGACCCAGCTCACACACTCAGTCTGATACGAGCCACTCTGCCACTGTTTCTCTTCCCTTATTCCTTCCTCCTCCTTTCTCTTCCCTTCTCTATCTTCCTCCCCCACCTCTCTCTCCTCTTTCTTTCTTTCTTTCTTTCTTTCTTTCTTTCTTTCTTTCTTTCTTTCTTTCCCTCTCTCTTTCTCCTTCCCCCACTCTCTGCTCTCTCCTCCTCTTCCTCCTCTCCCTCTCCGTGCTGATGTTGGGAGATTTGTGATGATTATGACAGGGCTGTCACAGTGATGAGCGGGCAGCGTGGCGTGTGTCATGTCGAGTTGACGGGCCCTTTTGGTGTCACGTCTGTGGAGACGGGGCGGCGCCCAGGCAGGGCCGGAACAGCCACCAGATTAATGGAGGAGCAAGGCCTCTTACGAGCAAGGCCTCTTACGAGCAAGGCCTCTTACGAAGGGATTTGTAGTTCGCCAGAGATCAGGGGGCAAAGCCTGACATTGTCTTTAGCACATTAAAGGAGCAAGCAGCGGGTATGAGTAGGCAAACAAACAAGAGGGACTAAACCACTGGGCACCAAATGTGGGTCGGATGAAAATGACACATCGCGGCCTACACCTTCTGGGCTCGAGACAGTAACATGGGCTGTCATGCTGTGTGAGATCCATCCCAACCAGCCAACGTGAGATAGATCCTGCCTCTTTAAGCTGCTAGCTTTCTTAATAGATTCTTAAGCACTGGCTTTAGTGCATGTTAAACCAGGATTACCCAATCAATTATGGCCTGTWCCAACTAGGATTACTTAAAACACTACATTTTTCTTGTTTAGAGGCTAAAAGCATGGCAAACTAAGGGAGCGGCGCTGCCGTTGATAAGAAGAGCAGTCTAACAGGGGTCACAGTGACCCCAAACATGGGGTGCCACGAGGCGGGGACAACACTCCAGCGGCATCATGGGTAGTGGATGGTCTAGATGGCTGCACATCGGCCCATCTGAAGATTTGTAGAGCCCAAAACTTGAGCATACTTAAGAGCTGGGAAAAGCGAAAAAGGGGAGACATGTTTACTTAGAGGACACAAAATGACACACACTTTTGGTTTGACACAGAGGACTCCAGTGACATGGATCCTAGTAGTTGTGAAGAAATAAGTCAGGTACTTGCAGCATGTTTAAGGTGCTGCCAGGCCATGAAAAGCTGTGTGAATGGTTGGAGTGTTTTGAGTGGGTGTGGAGAGCTGTGGGGGTGAAAGGGAAAAGTAATAAATATACATAGTCATAAGCTCTTCATCCATCTAGTCTTTCACTGAAGAACAGAGAGCTGGGCTGGAGCTAACCTTCCTGGAACCTGATATGGGAGGTGTGTGAGTGTGTGTGTGTGTATCTTTGTAAGTGTGTGTGTGTGTGTGTGCGTGCGTGCGTACCGTGCCTGTGTATAGCTTCAATCCGGATCCACCCCAGCTCTGAGACTACACACCCGGCCTCTCACTGAACTCTGATTTTGTTTACATATTAATCGCAATTAACAGCTGTAGCCTGCTGTACAATGTCTAGCTAGCAAGTATGGACATATACTTGCCAAACCAGATTTCTCTGCTCAAGTGTGTCTGTGTGTTTGTTTTCTCTCTCCAATGTGAACTACCACACACTCTTTACATTCTGCTAGCGCTAACGCACTGAAGCCCGCCCTGTGTAGTCCTATAGTCCTAAGGTGGCTCAATGTTGGCTCACTAGCTGTCCGTCATGTTAGGTCCTCTGTCTCCCATCACAGAGTGTTAGACCCTGGTCTGCAGTGAAGAGTCCCCTTTAGAGAGGCTGTGCTGGCCCTTTGAAAAGGCCTGGATGTCATCTTAACCTCTTCAGAGGGGTCAGTCCCTTTAAAGAGACAGAGCTCAAGACCATGGAAGAATCCTGCTAGACCTCTCTCACAACTCTACCTCCCTCACATTCCCTCACTCGTTCACCTTTCCCCACGTTGTCAGTCAGTGGCGAGTGACTGGTGACTAACAGGCCTCTCCTGAGAAGTCAGCTGTCTTTAAGGAAATAAAGAGTGATCTGTCTTCGAGGAAATAAAGAGTTACCCGGCACTCAGTCAGGCCTAATAGGAATGTGTTATTGATGTTGGAGGTGGATGAAGCTGGGGCCGGGCCGGTGAGTAGGCTGTGTCAGGAGGTGAAAGGTGGTGAAAGGGCCTGGACCCCTCCACACAGTCCACTGTAGAGGGACAAAGGCCAGGCAGACAGGCCAGGTGTCCTGTTACCCTGTTGGGGCTGAGTGGGGCCTGAGGCTGGGCCTGTGTTTATAAAACATTTATACATACGCATATAGGGTATTGTATTATTTCTCTGTGTTCATAATTACTGAGGTTCATTTGATCTGAACTGGAATGCTGTTGAATGGTACTGTACTTTCCCTTACACAGTTGTCAGTTTTTATCAAGTGAAAAGAGAAAGCAAAAAGGAAAGAAAAAATCCCAACAGAATCCAAACCTGGTGAGAACAGCAGAAAAACTAAACAAAAKATGTGACTCTGTTTGTCCCCATTTTTAAATGAATCCTACTTAATTAAGAAGCAATGAGAGGCCACAGATAGCATTCCTTAATTAGCTTAAGCTGGCTGTTGTAACCAGATCCAGTGCATTAAWGACAACACAGGCCCTGTGAAAAGCATCATTGTTCTCCAGATAATTGTCCTTTTAGTTAACYCGSCCAGGAAAAGGCTGTCCTTGTTAGGGGAGTTGGCTGGGGCTGTGGACAGCCGGAGGGGAGGCAGGGATGGGACTGGGACTGGAACTGGCCCTGTGCCCGTCGTGACAAGCCCACTTGTGCCCTCTGCTGAAATCCCCTTGGCATGCAGTGGAATTAGCRTTCCCTGGGGTGAGACAGGGGGGCCTTAATTATATACCCTGCATCTTAATGAATGAAGAGGGATCAATAAAATAAGGCAGATGTATGCAAACAGCATGCTGATTATGCTGCCTAATGACGCCTCGTGTTGCTGGCAGAAGAGACCTGGGAGGAGATGGGGAAGGAGAAGGGGGAAAGGAGGAGAGGGTGGAGGAGGAGAGGGGAAAGGAGAAGAGACCTGGGAGGAGAGGGGGAAGGAGAAGGGGGGAAGGAGGAGAGGGGAAAGGAGAAGAGACCTGGGAGGAGAGGGGGAAGGAGAAGGGGGGAAGTCAAGGTGCCAAAACCAGAGATGCGAATGAGTATGCAAAGAAATCTATTTGAACAATGTCAATATTCTAGACTAAATGTTTACCTACCTAGAAACAATGGATGTGAGAGGTGTTTGGCCTCTGCACCTACAGTGTTTCATTAGCTAGTTAGTTCCTGGATCAGATCTTATCTGGCTGGAGTTTTATATTTCTCTGGCAGACAGGGGAGAAGCCCAGTGAATGTCAGGACATACAGAGACAGTGACAGAGACAGAGATAGATGGGGGTTGTATGGGACAGAAGTGTTGGGGTGTACAGGGGTGGAGGTGGGTGTAGGGCCAGGGTGGGGAGGCTGGTTGGTTTGGTTCACCTGTTTGGAGCTCGGCCTGCACCTCTGAGGTCTCCATTGTATCATGCCAGCCAGAGCTGTTAGAAACTCTATACCTGTCTTTAAGCAGAGAGGGAGGGCAGCCAAGAATGAACTGCTGCTTCATCCTGGCAGCCAACGACCATGCTGTCTGACTCCACTCATGGTGAACATGAGAGGGGAGGGAGGGAGGTTGGGAGGGGGAGAAAAAGTGAAACAGTGCTGCTGACGAGTCCATCTAAACCTCGAAAGGAGGGAAAAGGGTGGACTAGTTGAGGGAGGAATTATGTATCTTTGTCTGGGGGCTCTGTGTATCTGGTCAGGTTCTGCCAGGAAGAAAGACAGTGTTCTGAAGTAAAATAGATAAAACACACGTCTGCACTTCCTCATAGAGAGAGGGGGTGGCTGGGCTGGCGTTGGGGAGCGGTGTCCGATTACACAACGTTTCACATTTTAGCACACTCTCTCTTTTTGCTTTGTCTATGTAAAACTTTCTGTTACAAAACGACATTTTAAGGGTGTTTTGTTCTCTTGTCTTTGAAGATGCCTGGAAGAGCACCACTGGATCATGACCTGACTCACCAGTAGTCTGCTATAGCTACAGAGACTAGCTATATCATCAGATGTTTGTCAGTGGGGGTGGAGAAAATCCAGATTTGTGACAGGATGGCCATCCACTGTCTGATAGACAGCAAGGTTGACTGTGTCAGGCCGCATTACAGTAATGAAACTGGCTCCACCTCCAGCCAATGACAGCCTCCCTCTACGTAATGCATCAGATGCTTTATAGCACCTGTGTACGAGCAGGCTGAGGGTTTGATTACGCACCCCTGCAGTCTCCCCCTCAGTGAAACCCTAGCACACCTCCAGAGGCCAGGACAGTCCAAGGAGAGACCAGAGAACAGGTGTGACCCCGCACGGGCCCAGGAGTATATTATTGACCAGGGTCCAGTGGCAGGATTGATTGCTTTATTGTATTGCCATGAACCTCAGTGGCCGGAGACCTCTGGTTAACCCTGGCCTGGCCACAGCGCCACAGTGACCCTCACCTTAGCTAAAGAGTTATGMGGCTTTGACCTGATCCCTGATTGGGAAYGGGTTGACCTGCCCAGCCAGARGCTGGKCTGAGTGGACAGCTAATGTTGCGTACTCCTCATCTCTTCTCCCRGTGTCAGGCCAGCCTGCTGGGTAATTTAGAGGCTTAGAYGCTGGGGGTTGGCCGGAGRCGCCCTGCCARAGGACTGACCATGTGCCCTGAATCCAGACCCTCRAYACRCCAGAGAMGACCTGGCGCTGTTCATCATGTCAGCAGAATGGGAGAGGGATCGAGACCAGGGACAAAATGKTCATTCATCTCCACCAAATTACACCAAAAACYCTGCATAATCAATACATCTRCATCACCCGTCCTCACCTCAGCCCTAATGGTCAAGCAGACGGCCGGGGCTCTCTCTTAGTGAAGGYGATTTATWGTCCTTACACCAAGCCARGGTGCTAAAAAGCCCATTTATCATGAAATATGGACGAGATGGGGTATYGAGYCACAGCTTRACTGTGGCTTCACTAKACCCAGTAGAACTGAACCCCACMCCCTCTCTGTTGCATTCAACCACAGYCAAATGAGCTGCAGGCCTAGTTTTATGGAGGTAGAGGCCATAGTGGCTAACCTCMCACCCCACATACAAGGAAAGATGGGAGGCTSCACAGGGGGTGCTCRTCTTGCTTAAATACAGCCCCCTCCTTRCCCCCTTCCRTGTCTCACCCCTTATCTGACAGACAGACAGGTTKTCCTGCTATAYCTCCATACTTTTAGCTGTCAGTCCCTGCTCCTCATCAAGGGGCTCCAGACAAGCACAGCAGAAGGATAAAACGTGCACTAAACAAGCTTGGTAAACAGTTGTTTCTGCTKCATGTCTCCCCCCTCTCTCTCTRTCTACCTTTATTCKCTARCTTTGTTGTATTTGTTAGTTTCTTCAGTGGCAGCTTCCKAYGMTTRCKWRKAAYGGYKSMRSYYYYYYYYYAYGYWMYAYGSRTWAAWMMTTMYKRWWKSGAGTCTTATTTTAACGATCTGAGAGACATCCGATCCCAGCTCCTCTACAGTA
Source organism: Salvelinus sp. IW2-2015 (assembly GCF_002910315.2). NCBI lineage: Eukaryota > Metazoa > Chordata > Actinopteri > Salmoniformes > Salmonidae > Salvelinus > Salvelinus sp. IW2-2015. Next base: position 99,178 of record NW_019942946.1, read on the forward strand.
CCTGCAAACAGCAACATGGCTCTTTCTCTCTCCCCTGTTTGCAATGCAGATGTTTAGCTGTTTTATTCTCCCTGATAAACGGGAGGCAGGGATGGCGAGCAGAGAAGGGGGCTGTTTGAAGTGGATCCTCTAGTCCTCTTCAAAGACAGATTTGAAGGCCACATCTCCTCTGTAGAGGGGGGGATCTCCTCAGAGCTTGGCCCGGGTTCTGGAAAGGCTCTGCTTGTTGATGCGCTTCATCCAGCTTAGCTGCTTTACCAAATGGGAACGTCCAGAAGGCCCCAGAGGGTTGAACAATCACCTCTGTCCATAATCAGCCTTTATCAATCCCACTTCAGGCTATAATATAGACCAGGCCTATTTACTGACCGCTATATTTGGATCATTAAGGAGATTTCTCTATCATCGTGTAGGAGCACGTTGTTGTCTTCTATTGTTTTCATCAGTTTCCAGATGATGGTACAGAAGTTATATGATGGCAGAGCCTCCGAATGAAAGTGGGTGATGAAGGCCCAGCTCCCTGTAATGTAATGGCTGTGCCCAGGAAGTGTGTGTGTGTGAGTGGTGTGTCTGTGTGGAGGCCAGCCTGGATCCTGAGACAGCAGGCAGGAGGAAGGAGTCAGGAGGTAGGGTAGGGTGTTCTGTTTTTACAGGCGCTCCCCACATACCTGCCCATAGAGGGGAATGCACCGCTGCCACGCCCACGCAACTCAACTGCAGGCGATATCAACTGCTAATTACCAATAATCATATAGTGGTGGCAGGATAAACAGGTGTTACCTATGTGCTCTGAGTGTCAAAACACCCTCCAACTCCCCACCACATCTTTCTCTCAAAGTACAAGAACAGAACTCCACAGCATAACGTATTAAAGAAGCACGCAATAGGCATTAAGGTGCTCTCTGTAAGAGCCTATRGTTTTTGATGTCTCTGCAGAAAGCACCTCTCTCCCTCCCTCTCGCTTCCTCACTCCCTCTGTCCCAATTAACACTCAGCCCCCATTACATTGATTGGGAGGGGTGTAGTATTGGATAGGTGAGCCATGAACACATTGATCACATTGACCGGACATGTGAACCATGAGAAATGGAAAATGTTGAGCTGGAGCTTTCTTTCCTAGCAGTAGAGTGTTGAGAAAGTGCAAGCGGAGCGATGCTGCTGCTGGTAGCCGTTGAGTGTGTGTGTGTAGGTGGTAGACTGGGCGTGGGTGGGTGTGTGTGTGTCGTTGTGACAGGGCTCAGTACGGGGGCTTTCATGTGGTTTCAGGGGGCTAATAGCGTGAGGCACACGCCACTCCTTAGCTCTTTTCTACTGGGGCCTTGAGTGTGGCGGTACTCTTTGTCCCCCCACGTGCAGACCCCACCCCTCCTCAACCCTCCACCTCTCTATAACCAGTCAAAGGGCAAACTGCCACCCCACCCCCCCTAAAGGTGCACCTGGCATTATAGAGTCCAGTCCAATTAGGACTCCCCAATTACAGGTCCTGGGCCAATTAGTCACCCTCTCATCTTACACTGCCCCCCTCCCCCCTCACAGCTCTAATATTAGGGCATCTGTCAGGGATGGAGCTGAACGTCCTACTAGAGAGGGGGGTGGGGGTGGGGGTGATGTTCTTAACAGCACGGCAGGAGAAAGAATGTTCTCTGTTCSTGTGTATATTGTGTAGAGATAATGGTGGAGATGTAAATACCGGTAACKGAACATGAATCACGCTGCAGGTCCCATCGACAAACCCCAACACGCACATACATTGGAAGAAAAAATGWACTCTGGGTAATTTAAGCTGTCAAGTTGTAATTTGTTGTGAGKCTCAACTTGAACTTCTAGGGCAAGACAGTTGGCCTTGCAGTACTTTTCACCTCTGTCACTATGTGCACTGAGTGTACAAAATATTAGGAACACCTGCTCTTTCCATGACATAGACTGACCAGGTGAATCTAGGTGAAATCTATGATCCCTTATTGATGCCACCTGTTAAATTCACTTCCATCGGTGTAGATGAAGAGGAGGAGACAGGTTGAAGAAGGATTTTTAAGCCTTGAGACAAGGATTGTGTCTGTGTGCCATTCAGAGGGTGAATGGGCAAGACAAAGGTTTTAAGTGCCTTTGAACAGGGTATGGTAGTAGATGCCAGGCACATCGGATTGTGTCAAGAACTGCAACGCAGCTAGGTTTTTAATGCTCAACAGTTTCCTGTGTGTATCAAGAATGGTCCACCACCCAAAGGACAACCAGCCAACTTGACAACTGTGCAAAGCATTGGAGTCAACATGGGCCAGTATCCCTGTAGAATGCTTTCGACACCTTGTAGAGTTCATGCCTCATGAATTGAGGTGGTTCTGAGGGCAAAAGGGGGTTCAACTCAATATTAGGAAGGTGTTCTTAATGTTTTATACACTCTGTGCAGTGTATTGTATATTTGTCATGTTGTGTGTGTGGTGTGTGTGTGTGTGTGTGTGTGTGTGTGTGTGTGTGTGTGTGTGTGTGTGTGTGTGTGTGTGGTGTGTGTGTGTGTTGTGTGTGTGTGTGTGTGTGTGTGTGTGTGTGTGTGTGTGTGTGTGTGTGTGGTTGTGTGTGTGTGTGGGGTAGCACTGTATTGTATGTTCGTACTTGTGGCCCCTTCGCAGTTTCTTGCGGGCAGTTGTAAAGTCTCCTGTTATGCCCAGTATCATGGCACTCTCGCCTGAGTGGAAACTCACAGCTCCAGAGAGGGATTTCATTCACAATATGGCACTATATTGGCTGCTCTCCTGACCACACACACACACACACACACACACACAACACACACACACACCACACACACACACACACACACACACACACACACACACACACACACACACACAACACACACACACACACACACACACACACACACCACACCACACACACACACACACACACAGTGTGAGTAGTGGAGCCTGGCAGCTGTGCTGTCCTCTGCCTATGTGTGACATATTACTCATCGTATGGGGGATTGAGTAGAGCAGTCCAAGGGCCGGGGTTAAGATTCAGAGTGCTTTGGTTGTGATCTCTCAGCCTGGTGTTCCTTTAGTATTCAGATAGCACTCTCCCCAGTGCTAGAGCTTGTTTATCTTGTTAGCCGGCATGCTCTTTCAATGTCAAACAATGACATCATTAATTAAGCGTGTATTAAATGCGCCGTTTTCAAGGTCCACTAGGCAGTGCTGATTCTACTGCTTCTGAGCCATGCCACACCCCAGATTCTGCCCTGCATTTCTTACATGGGGAGTTATGTGAGTAAATATAGTCAGTACTCTGTATTGTTGTAGTTTAGTTTAGTGTTAGCTGTACTCTCTGTGCTGCTGGTAAGTGAGCATGGGTTATCTCTGCTGTATCATGGACTTCTGTGTGGCGTCTCTGGTCACTGATCTGATGCCCTTCTCCTTCTGTCGTAATAGTGTGTGTGTGTGTGTGTGTGTGTGTGTGTGTGTGGTGTGTGTGTGTGGTGTTGTGGTGTGTGTGTGTGTGTGTGTGTGTTTGTGTGTTGTGTGTGTGTGTGTGTGTGTGTGTGTGTGGTGTGGTGTGTTGCGTGCATGTGTGGGCGTGTGTGTCGTGCGTGCATGTACCCATATGTACATATGAGATAGTGTCAACACACCTTAGTTTGCTCACTCTGGCCGCACAAAAAGAAGAACTTCAGCCAAACTGCCTGCATGTACACAAAACAGCCACCCCCACCTGGTGAGTGATGAGTGAGTGAGTGTGAGTGAGTGAGTGAGTGAGTGAGTGAGTGATGAGTGAGTGAGTGGTGAGGTGGTGAGTGAGTGAGTGAGTGAGTGAGTGGAGTGGAGTGAGTGAAGTGATGAGTGATGAGTGAGTGAGTGAGTGAGTGAGTGGTGAGAGTGAGTGAGTGGATGATGAGTGATGAGTGAGTGAGTGAGTGAGTGAAGTGAGTGAGTGAGTGAGTGAGTGAGTGTGGTGAGTGAGTGAGTGAGTGAGTGAGTGAGTGAGTGAGTGGTGAGGGAGTGAGTGAGGCCTGTTTGGTAACAGAACCAACAGTCACCAACCCCCACAGATAGAGTTAGCCTAGCTAGAGCAGCGCTAAGGTTAGCCTAGCTATGGCTTACTTCAACCTGATCCTGTTTCCCTGGGGCTATTCCATCATCTGGGTTTGGGTTGATGGACAGCTGTTTATCTGAGCTTGGTGAATGGGGCCAGTAATGTCTCTCTCTCTCTGACGATAACTGTGAGGGGCGTGGTCGATTTTGTCTGTTGCTCTAACATGTTCGTTTGTGGCATTTCCTTTAATGTAGGTGTTAGTGTACATACCATTCCTCCTTGGCGTGTGAGCAAGACCCTGGGAGACCTGGGGTGATGAGGATACCCGTGGTGAGTGAGGAGACCCTGGGTGATGAGGGAGACCTGGGAGACCAGGGTGAGGTGTGTGTGTGTGTGTGTGGTGTGGTGTGTGTGTGTGTGGTGCGTGGTGCGTGGCGTGCGTGCGTGCGTGCGTGCGTGCGTGCGTGCGTGCGTGCGTGCGTGCGTGCATGCGTGCGTGCGTGTGCGTGAGGAAAAGTGAGAAGCACAGTAAGCCTTCAGGCCTCTCCCCATGTCCCCTCTCCCTGAAGAGATGCATCTTTCATTGGTTTGTAGCCCTGATCCTGCAGCTAATTACTCAGCAATGTAAATTACAGTAGGGCTGAGCTGAGCCTTGGCCCCTACTGGCCCTGTCCATCAGCTCCCCTCTCCTCTCTTTCCCCTCCCAGCTCTCTTCCATCCCTCCACCCTCCCCTGTAGCTCCCAGCTAAACAGAACAAGCCACATCTTAGTATACACCCCTCTCTGAGGGAACCGGGAAAATAAATCCCTAGCAGATGAATTTTCTCTCTCCTTCTCTTTCTCATCTCCCTCTCTCCATCTGAACTGCTTACTCCCTGCACCGCATGTGAAGTTAGAGTGAAAACATCTTTGGTTAATTATTTAACTGCTAGGTCCTGGGTAGACGGGTGGAGAGCGGAGAACTAGGCTAGTTGGACACAGACACACAAACGCACCACAGCGGCTCAGTGAAGATGTGTGTCTGTTCTCTGAGGAATGTGTGGGTCTCTTCCAGCCTTTGACCTTCAGACCCCAGGCTGACACGTGACTGAGATCTTCATCTCTGTAGAGGGCTGCAGGACACACACACAGACCACACAACCACGCCAGTTTAGCTAGCCTGTCTGAAATAGAAGCCAGTCACTCGGGAGCAGTAGTAATATCCTGCACTGTGCCCCCAGCCTCACCAATGAGATAAGACTCCAACCACGAACAAATAAAGAGCATTGAATTGGCTATAGGTGGAGGACCAGTGACTGTTCTAAGATGGAGGCTGGTGCTGTAGTTCTCCTGTGGAGCGTGGTGTGCGTAGTGTTTCTCTCCGGCTCGGCTACGCGCTCGGCGGCCGCCAGCTGGGAGCCAGATGTGGCAGGCATGTCATGTGTGCTGGAAGGCAGGAGATAAGAGAGGCTGGGCAGGGCCGGTCTCTGGTTCGGGTCTGCTCGCAGCGGTTCAACTAGATGTGCGGTCGGTACGATCTGAACTTTGACAGGTTGTGTCATGCTTAATGCTCACTTCCCAAATACAGCTCAGTAGGGCTGATTTATCTAACAGGTGCTGCAGTGGGCAGGCAGTGCAGGGAGCGGTGGAGAGCGGAGGAAGGAGGCGATGTGGCCATTTCATTAAGGTGGGAGAGCCAAGGGGAACAAGGGCTACAGTGTGTGTATGGAGACGAGGGGCAGCACTCCGCTCTTCTCAAACAAACAGCACAGTCCACGGCCCCTCAGCTTGGCCTGCCTGGCTGGTTGTCACTCCACCCACGCCTAGATCAGGCCCGACGAAGAGAGGTGAGGAGGAGAAGGGGATTCACAAACACTTGTCATGCTTCTTACAATATCAGACTGTTTCTCTTCCTGTCTCTTCTCTCTGTCCCCCTCTCTCTCTGTTCCCCTCCCCTCTCTCTTCTCTCGCTCTGCCCCCTCCCTTTTCATGTAGCCTCCCTCGCTCTCTCTCTCTCTGTCCCCTCTGTTCTCTGTACCCCCCTCTCTCTCGTCCCCCTCCTCTCGCTGTACCCACCCAGAAAGGCTAGGGACTGTGAGTGTATTTCCAGCCCAGGCATCAATCTCTTGAGCCCTGGGACCATCAATATGCCAGGCCTTGTCTGTGAGAGTTGACGTGCCAACAACTTTGATCGTCTTATGTTTTTCAGTGCGGTGTCGGCTTTCCCCCCGGCCTATCAGAGCCCTGTGGTGTCCTCCTCACCCCTTCTCACCCCCCACTGTCTCCCTGCTAGAGGGATCACTATTGAGAGACGCCCTCACTCTCTCCCTCTCCCTCTCTTCCTCCCTCCCAGCTCCAGTAGCAGTCCCAGGGGWCCGTTCTCCTCCGGTCCTGATACATAGATGGATATTACCTCAGGACCAGACCAGAGCAGAGCAGAACAGAGCAGAGCAGAGCAGGCATCCCAGGCCGTTAGGACATTAGCCAGATGAGACTGGTCCATTGTTTAGTGTTTCGTTTTATGAGCGGGTCATTCTGTCTCTGCTGTTGGCAGTCAGTTGTTCCCACCCTGAGTATTGTGAGTCAGGTCCCTCAGGAGGTCTGGGGCTCAGCGCTGGCCTGGCCTGGCCTGGACTGCAGTGGGCTGCTGGGCCTGTCTGTCTGGGAATCTCACCGCTCCCCAGCCATCTTGAACACAACCCAGCTACATGGTTTGGTATGGTTACACTAGGAACGCTTGTGAATGAGTTCACTTCTGCTTTACTCCTTGAATTGTTTTCGCATAGCTGCCGTTTTCCGTGGAGACTGAAATGTAGTTTGATGTTCTAACACTCCTGAACGCAGAGCGTCGATGCTTCTTTCAGCGCCCGGCCTCCAGGCAACCTTGTTACACACTTAACAACTTGTTTTCTCTTTGTGTTTTTCTTCCCTCGTCCTCTGTTGACAGTTCCTCATCGCTGCTCTGCTCTGAAGGAATGCGCGTCACCTCTCAAAGTTTACCGTGGCTTCTGTCCRTGTAGACCGTGGGGCAGGTTCTGAACCTTTTCTAACACCATGATTGCATCAAGARATGATTTCTGAGTGTTCTGTGTATAAACCGCCCCACTGTTAACGATGACGTGTACCATCTGTAGGTAGACAGGTGCTGAATGTCCTTGACTCTCCAGAGACATATAGTCCCAATGCACATCTCATTGTTCCAACTGCTGTATCCTCCCTCCAGTGACATTCGTCATTTAAATGGAACTAGACAAGAAAATGGCATATGAAAATGAAAGGGATCCGGATATGACGACTGTAATTTCAGCTGTCATCTCCTCTTTATTTATGTCTCCAGTGAGAATGAGCCTGGGTAGCCTCACTAGCCTGYGAAGCTGCATAGCTACATGTAAAAATAGCCTGTCACTAAGTGTGAGCACGGGTACCTAATTGGAGCTGTAGTCCAGTGTTGTATGAGAATAGCCAGGCATTACGCACCAGTGGGATCACTAGTGCATCTCTTTAATTCTCCCTGGCAGTCCTAACTCCCACTCCTGAGTTTTTCTTTCAAAATGGAGCGGCCTTCACATTTCTGGCTAACTCTGGGTCTGTTCTCTCGTCTTTGTTTTCTCCAAATGCCCGGACGTTGAGTGTCCCAACACTCCTTCTTCGCTTCCTTCTATTTAAGCACAGGACACATTATTCCTTTAACTTTGTTAACGCTCCATAATTCTTTAAAYGAGGGGAAAGCTGCAGAAATTAGTTCTCCCTCGAGGTTTATTGTTTAAAACAAGCACAGCTCTTTCCCAGCATAAGAGCTTCAACTAAGCAGACAGGAATTCAGGCCTGGCCTCATAAAATAAGTATTTGTGTACCAGAAAGATTTTCGTTTTTTCTTTCCAAATCTTTGTCATTAATGACTTTAGCAAATGTGTAGTGTAGAGTGAATGGAGAGGCTGTGCAGGGTCTTCAAAGGAACCCTGTAATTATTTATCCAGGATATCCCGCTCTAGAATTAGAGCCTGGGTCACCATTGGCTTTCATGCCTTTTTTCTGCAAAGAAATCATTTCCACAGAATGGTTTCACTGGGACACCCTCTAATCCCTACTCTGCTTTCTCTCTCTCTCTGTCTGTGTTAGTGTGTTGTGTGTGTGTGATGGTGGTGTGTGTGTGTGTGTGTGTGTGTGTGTGTGTGTGTGTGTGTGTGTGTGTGTGTGTGGTGTGTGTGTGTGTGTGTGGTGTGTGTGTGTGTGTGTGTGTGTGTGTGTGTGTGTGTTTGTGTGTGTGTGTGTGTGGTGTGTGTGTGTGGGTGTGTGTGTGTGTCAGTGCTAGTCTGCATGACTAGTGTCTTATTCAGTTCTGATGATTTTTTGTAGTGGGAAAGAGATCGTAGTTTAAGTGCATTCCTTAGACATCATTCTCACACACATTAGGTCAGGTCTCAGCTCTCACCCCAGAACGCTGTCACCCACTCAGGTTTCTTGGTCATTTTGCCTTCACATGCCATCTAAACGGTTATCTTATCACCCTCCTCAGGTTTAAACTCTTAACAAAACACTGGGCCTAACCCGAACCCCAGTCTGTCTGGTGGCACTGCTTCAGCCATTGTCTTGGCTAGGCCTTGGAAGCGCTATGTAACCCTCCAGCTCCCCTTCATTGTCCCCCTGATATCCCTAAATACCCTGTGGGTGGACCAGATCTGGGCTTCCCTGGCCTTCATAGAGCTGGCTTATTGTCACAGCTTAACCACTTGTGTCTATGTAATATACTAAAAGGTATGAGGCCTTGCCCACTAGTTTGCTCAAAGCGCAGCAGTCGCATAGTGTGTGTGTGTGTGTGTGTGTGTGTGTGTGTGTGTGTGTGTGTGTGTGTGTGTGTGTGTGTGTGTGTGTGTGTGTGTGTGTGTGTGTGTGGTGTGTGTGTGTGTGTGTGGTGTTGTTGTGTGTGTGTGTGATGTGTTGTACATGGATGTGTTGGCGTGTGTTCCGTGCCCCTTTAGGGTGTTCCAGAAAGAGAGTGTGTCCCTTTAAGAATGCTCTTCTGAGAATATTTGTCTAATTCCAGGTGCCAGCGATCCCTGTGTTTTACCAGGTGCAGGCCTGGGTCATTACAAAGGTATTTGTTTTCCAGATTACATGGAGCGGCCCAGGATTAGAGGCGCGTTATCCCTGTCCCCCTCTGTCTGTCAGGCCCTGATCCCCAGTGTGGGGCCTGGCTGCCTGTGTCCTGCCTCAGTCACACTGGAGGCTAGGCTAGGCTAGCCTGGCTCCTGGTGCCGTTAGGGATCTGTCACGCCACAGCCCAGAATAACCGACCTCCCAGCCTGGGCCACTGTTGGCTGTAAGGGTGATGGAGGAGGAAGGACAGGAGCTGTCCCTGTCAACAGAGGCTGGGTATGCTGATCAGACTTTCACCCAGCCGTCCTTAATGGAACGAGAAGTAGTGTGGTAATGACTTTTCCTTGTCCGCCCCTATCCCCTCAATCCCTGGGGCTTAGGATGGTCCGGACAGGACAGGGGAGCTGGGTGGGAGGTAGAGGGGGCTATGGGCCTGGGGGGTAGCGGGGGTCAAGAATCTAGTCCCAGTCTCCAGTAGCTGGACAGCTGAAGTCCTCTCCAAAACATTTGCATAGTGCCTTTGCGATTATGATAATAAACAGTTTTATCATCGGCCTCCCAATCAATAATGCGGCTTCTTAAGGTTTAATATTTCAATGGTATTGATTATCTTAACAACCGTGTTTGCGGTCGGCTTGCCTTGAGAAGGACTGCTTCCTCATATATAAACAGGGGGATTTGATAATTGTGGAAATGAATAGAAGGCTTGGGCATGGCAGACTACTTCAGACTGTGACTGATGTTAGGAAACATCTCCGCTTTCGCTGCTCACCTTTGGTTGGAAAGGTGAGTGGGCGAGTGGAGAAGCTTGGACTAGGGAGTTGTCTTATCTCTCTCGTTCTCTCTCCTCTGGGAGGCGCTTCTAAGCTGATCTTCCCAGGAATGGATAGTCATGATGTAGTCTGATTGATTAGTGCCAGACTAACCTTTCCACTGGGCTCTGGATGCCCCCTGTGTCCCTGTGCATCTCCCCTAACAATGAGAAAATGTTACAGCATGCTAT
>NW_019942946.1:110361-163847 GCF_002910315.2 Salvelinus sp. IW2-2015
AAAGCTGCAGGGCCTGCAGGAAAAATGTGAGTGTGTGTGGGGGGGGGGGGGGGACTACAACAAAATGTGATCTATTGATCTAGCGTTTTAACTGCGCTTCTCGCTATGACTGTTGGACCAAGAGCCAAGAAATGATCTGGACCCAGGTGAAGAAGTGATGGGAGGTTGGGAATAGGAGTACTTTTTATACAAGACCATCACTAATCAGTCAACTTAGCCTGCTTGTCTGTCTGAACTCGGGCAGAGAGGCTGGACGTGTAATTAACTGATCAGCCTGGTGTTTGTGAGCCTGTTAGCAGGTAAAGGAGGGCCTACACACACACACACACACACACACACACACACACACACACACACATGCTCCTGCTAACTCAGGACCCCCCTGCTGTGTTGTGGCGCATGCTGTGCCGGCACCAGGTTGCCTGGGGGCCAACGTAGGTTTTTGCGGTGTGAGCATGAACGCCCATCTCTGATTATACATCAATATATTTCCCAGAGATAATTTATGCATTTACTGAACACAAAGCTTTATCTAAACGAACCACTGGGGACAMCGCATGGAAATAACACAGCGCCYACWTCCARTATGGTTTGTTAAAAAGGAAAGATAGCTCGCGGRTGCTGRAACAAMAASTTATTTTTGTAGTTATTAAAACAGTGTCTTCTCTGTTWKATMTTTTACCTGACACTTTGCAGAAACTCGCATGCTCCTCCGMAATCTGGAGTCCAAGGTCACAGATCAYMTAAAYATGACTGTGATTGCATACAATGTTAAAACAGAKGAGTGGCTTTTGTGCAAACGYATCGCTTAACAAAAACAACACAGTGAGYAAAACCAATGTCTAACAGTATGCATTTTTAATCTGAARGTATTCAGTCTGCTCCCCCTCTCCCTCTCTGTGGTGTGAGTGAGATGATGTGAGGTTTCTCTCATTTGTACTCCCAGTCTGCCACAGCTCAACGGCCCCCCCATGCTGCCTGCTAATTGGCGGGAGACTGGGAGCTTCCTGCTGTGTGTTCGCTGCTTCCCTTCGCTTTGCCACCCCACCAGCTCTTTCTCCACTACTGAGTAATTAACCCACAGCTAATGAACTACTTTCTAATTACACACCACACTGTTTCCATCGCACCCTCCAAAAGTGAGGAGACACTCTGCCGCCACGTTCCAATCCGTTCTGGAAGGCTTTGAACCTACCTGCTCTCTGATTGGTGCGGTTGTTCAGACTGTCAGAAGCTATATCACAGCCCTGCCACTTTGTTCAAATCAGTTCCCTCTGTTGTGCAACACGGAGTGGATTCAGAGAATCTGATGATGTTGCGTAAACGATAACAGCATTTTCAAGGTTCTATTTCAAGCCATGAAAAAAAGGAGGCAATTGATACTACAAAATCAATTTGTTCATACTTTTCTGGCCAAAAGAAAAGCAGTGTAAGAGCTGAATGGTAACAGGCATTAATGCTGTGATACAGAATGGCTGCATACACCAGTACACCTCCAGGGTGTTTACTGTGCCATATAGTAGTCAGCAGGGCCATTTTTGCCCAATCTTATCTCATTCCAGAATTTGGCAGGAAATGTTTTGTAACTGCAGTGATCATGCTGGGAATTGTAGTTTGGCCCACATCCTCTCCTCAGAGCCTGGGACCTGAAGGTGTAGTGGTTGTGGCATGACAGATGCATGCTTCAGATAGCCCTGCTATCAGCCTTGATGTACAGTACTCCCAGCACACTACACTGCCCCCCCTCCCTCCTCACCACCATATTACTCCCCTCTCTCCTCTCTCCAGAGCCCCAGCCTCGGTCTTGACACAGACACGGCTATTTCTGTTCCACAGACTGATAGCTCCAACTGAAGATCATTGATTTTACGGGAAGCCCTGTTTACAGACTGAGTGCCATCGACCTGAGGTTTTTGCCTCCTGAAGTAGGAGCAGCACTGGAGCATCCTTGTCTTGTGTTATACACTCACAGAGAGGAGGAGGAGAGGGAGGAGGAGAGGGAGGAAGTTTACAGTACACAGAGAAAAGACAAACACTGGCCTGATTTGAAACACTTTGATGTACTGTGTTAGGAWTCATACTTAATTAGCACTGTAACATATTTTGTTAATTGTGTAAAAAACGAATTGGCCTAGATGTTAGTACTGTATATAGTYGAGAAAATTGGTCTGGGGGTGACAGGGACAGCCGGTGTAAGGCCGAGGCGGCGAGAAGGAGAGAAGCAGCCTGTGCCTCAATGCAGTCCCTTAGGAAGATCCCACCATCTAAGGCTTAGYGATAAGGGTAATACAGGGGCCTTATGTTGGGCATTAACATGTACTTAAGGTAAAAAGTGAGATGTATGCATACATACATTGTTGATTAACTGGGGCAAGCCTTGGAGAAGATCCCCTGTTCATTCTGCCTGAGGACTACAATGGTTCCCCCATCGATAAGCACGTCCCCTGTGCAACATCAAAGGCCCTCCCTGATTTATCAATAAGAAGCCTTCCTTCCCACATTTTCCTGTAACTTGCTTAGCATTTACACCATTGATTTTCCAATAAGCACCCATACCCTGCGGTGGCTGGCCAGGCCGAGGCTCTGTGAGATGGCTCAGACTCGAACACAGACAGCCCTTCTAAAGGACAATGGGAGATGGGGGGGGGGGTGTAGTGGCTTTTTGGGGGGTTCATGGGGTGAATGAAGGGGGAGCTATTTCTATTTTTAAAGGTCTCCCCTCAGCTAGAAAGGCTGTGGTCTAGGTGTAAATGGAGGGGGGTAAGGTGGGGTTCAGGTCCAAGCCCGGTGGGGGTGTTCTCAGCTGGGGCTGGGCCAGAGTTAATTCCCCAGGAGACCCTGGTTCTCCKTGGTCCTCTGGAGGCCTGGCCCCCAGGCAGGTGATTGTGCATGCTTATAATCAGATGGATCCTTAGCCTTTAATTCCTCCCTGGCTTGGCCGGTAAATCCCACATAATGAAAGYGCCCATAAATAAAAACTTATCTCATTTTCCATCCCTGCAAAATGACAACCAGACCCACTCTCTGACAGGGTTCATTAGGACCTGGGCCCTTTCAATAGGCTCAACCTTATCTGCTCTGTTAAGGTGGGGGAGGAGAACATAATGCGTTTTATGCCTCTAAGTCAGAGACAGGAGAAAAGAGGGTCTGGCATTTGACTTCTGTAGAAGAGGTGTAAGGATGGGTGGGAGGACTGCCCCCTATGGCCAGGCCCTGTGTAGTGTGTATGGGCATGCAACCTCCCTCCCTTTCTCCCAGAGTCCAGGAATCCATGCTTTTCTTCCCTCTGATTATCTCTTATTGTGAGTTGAGGCTTGTTTTGGCTGCTTATTGTTTGTCTCTCAGCCCAGTGGGCCCGGTGAGGGAGGGAGAGAGACAGAGAGAGTGAGTGAGAGGGGGGCGGGGGGGACAAGGTCAGGGTTGGAAAGCACAGGCCATGGCAGGAATCCTGTTGTTTTCCTTTAGCAGCAGCTCAGATACCAATATGCAAAGGAAAAGTACAAGTCATTTGCATAGTACAGTACCTAACCTTGGGCATTAATGTTAACATACTGTACTGCACGAAGTAATACCTTTACTGGCATGATTCATCGTTTTAATGTGTGGTTATTACAGCACAGAGACACTTTGCCCCATACTTCCCTCTTCGCCCTTCCAGTGCTCCTGTCCGTCTGTCCATCTCCCTCATTTAGTGCCTTTGAAAGATTCAAGKTTTTCCTGCTCTAAACAGGTGTCGCTTAGCGAGCAGACCTCCTGAAGACAAACAGGGAGATAGCTTTGTATCAGCCGYCCCATCTGCGACTCTCCGACTCCAGACAATCCCATTGCACATCAGTAACCACRACAGGTTATTGAATTAGACCATCTTGATTTTAAAGAGCAATCCTGTTTTCTAGTAAGCAGTGGACACGCTGAGCTGGCTRAGGCCACGGCTCAGCCTCCATCACTGGCCAGGGGTCATCCTCCTCTCCTCTCCCACTCTAATTGCTTTAGACACATTACAAGGGCGTGATGCTAATAGATGCATAGTGCACACACATACAGTTATACKGTAGCTACATGCTAGCACRGCTGTTTAYACTCRGYGAGCCATAGAGGGATATTGGACAAAGYACTGGAGAAATGTAGTGAATGAGGGATGTAAAGRAGTAGTTTAGGCTGGTGTGRTGTGTGTTTTTCCACCCCYCCCCTCTGTGGSCTAGCTAMGRGCCCCATGTAGCAGGCAGTGATGTGGGCACAGTGTTCGGGGCATGGTCAGGACAGGCAGTGGAATCTGGAGGAGGGGCTGATGGAACAACAGATTACAGGAAAAGGTGTGAAGGAGATCCATGTTCAGACAGGATGGGTGCTCATCTCATTGCTACTGCTTCTCATTAGACAAATCACCCACTGGAAAGTTTGTTCCTTTTTTTGTYGTTAGCTGCAAAATATGATCCAGGTGTCCTTTGTTTAATGAATACATTTGTTATTTTATTTGTCTGTTAGACAAGGCATGGATTTTTTTTTAAAGAAAATCATTCGCTGTGGTTTTGTTTACCTCAGTCCATTTGGTTGAAATGTCTGCAGAGCGCCTAGTGTTCGTTCTCTTATTAATGGAGCAGATAGTAAATGCAGACTGACCTGGTTACTATCCCCTCTCTCAATATGGCAGCCAGCTACAAATCATGTCTGTCTGGATCAAGTAATCCTCTTAATAAGCCTATTATCTTTCATTCTGAATGCAAAGCAACAGAGAGGTCATCAGTGTGGCTCTGTCTGTGTGGAGTACAAACAATGAAAGCAGGTGGACATGGGCTGACACCAAATGGTTGCCTACCTTCACTGTTTTCAGTGGAAGATCCTGCAACTACTACACCRGCCTTGSCTTCATTACGCTCAGATAATGCAGTTAAACATACAATATGGGGTTTCTTATCAAACCAATTATGTGCATTAATTACACCTGATTAGAATTCACTCCTCCAGTCAGTCATAATTAGCAAATCCAGTCAAAATGTGCATGCTAAAAGTGCATGCTAAAAGACTCGGCCCGTTGTTTGAGTAGCATAAGTGCATATGGAGTGGGGGGTATTTTCTATCAGACATTAATGAAGAGCGAGGCAGACATGATCAATCTCTCCAGTGTGGGCCAGCCCTCTCTAGTTAATATGGTAGGGGGTGGGGGTAGAGACACACTGTCTGATCACAGCTAGAATTTGCATCCCTAAGTAAATAAGTAAATAAATCAAGTGGCGGCAGCGAATGTGCTAATCACCTGGGACATGGCGGCTGGGCTGAGCATYGTGCCGGGAAACTTTGCTCATGTAATATTCAGTACTGGCTGGGTTAAAGGGCAGGCCAGAGTTATTGGTTTCAGCCCGGTCGCCCCCCTTTAATCAATGCTGCCTGCATCCCTTTAATACAATTATTAGCTCAGCAGTATCTCGCGCTATCATTTTATCTCCTCGCCACTCTAAATTGCGGCCTGTGTATTGCTGGGCCACTGGTGCTCAGGGCATGGCCAGCTCCTGAAAGCACAGCTCACATTTATTCTTTCAGAGGCAGAGGATGMCTGGAGTGTTTGAAACCAGGCTGACCGAGGAGGTGGATGCCAGATCTAAACACAGCTGCATTTCAGACCCAACCCAGCTGGTGTATTTTGGGCTTTACTGAAAACATTGCCTTTTTTCCTCTCCTCCTCTTTGAGAGAGTGTGTATGCGAGGATACAAGTAATTACCTGCGTTGCATACTGCGTTGTGTGCACTCAACGAGAGAGGAGTGGGTGATGTGTTTTTCTATGCATGATTTCTCTTATTTCAGTAGGAAGGGAGAGGGCTGTAAAATGGCTGTGAAGTTATCAGCAGTACCCTTCACTTRTTCTCTAGTTATGTAAATGTATCATGTCCTGATGGGTGGTTTCTCTGTGTCTAATTATCGCACAGTGAATCTATTTTATCCATTAAGTTAGGCCTGTTTCTCCCTCTTTCTGACTGGAAGTTAATTAAAAACGGATGTAGGATTTGGAGAATGTAAGATTAGGGGTGTTGTTTGGAAGGTGAAGATAAAAGATGGTAACTTCCTGAWATGGCAGGAAGATGAATCGTGGGACGACTTATTAGTGCTCGTCTCAGGTATTGTGTTTAAGTACCTAATCTAGCATAATGAGCACTCTGTCATTTACCTAATTAGATCTCACACTTTTGGCTCTCACCCGATGCACTATACATTAAATGTGTTCTTCTCYCCTGGGTTCTATAGATAGATGTTCCTTTGATGAAGGTGCTTTTTATCCCCCTTTACATGATGAGAGCATTAGGGGAGGGGAAAATATGGAAGTACTTAGGATGAGAACAATGCTATGGGTTATGTTTATGAAAGGAGTTTATACAAGCTTAGGAAGAGAGAGTGCATATGTGTCCTTGTTGATAACCATGGTCCTTTCATATATTCATTACCATTAGAGTCTCTTACCAATCTCTCTCTCTCTCTCTTCTCTCTCTGTGTCTTCAGGCCTGGATGCGATGAACACCTCATGTAGGCATCAGCATGGACAGCTGTGAGTCTCCCGTGGTTTCTGGGACAGACGATGGGCTCGGCTCCTCCACCACCTCCCAGCAACAGCAGCAGCAGCATTACCCTCTGCAGACCTGGAACGATCACTCTAACTCGCAGGTCCCTCCCAGCAGCCAGCCCTCTTCCCTGGAGCCCCTGTCTCTCTCTGCACCCTACCCCTCTGTGAGAGAGCCACAGCAGCAGCAGCATCCCACCCGGACCCCACCCCTGGCCCACAGCGACAGCTRCGCCTCAGGCCAGCTGCACCCCAGAAGAGAGGAGCTCAACGAGGAGCAGGAGGGAGTGAGCTGCGGAGAGGAAGAAGAAGAATTGGAGGACTTGGATGAGATGGAGATCGACAGCTGTTTCCCAAGTCTGCAGCCCTTCCCCGGAGTACCCATAGCTCCTGGAGGAGGGGGCATGCCRACGCTGCTACGCCAGCAGCCRAAKCYACYAAGGGGTGRGGCGGAGAGCGGGAGTGAGGAAGGAGAGGAGGAGGAAGYAGAGGAGAGCAGTGATGTGGAGAACCTGGCTGGAGAGATAGTCTACCAGCCGGACGGCTCAGCCTACATTGTTGAGAGTCTCAGCCAGCTGATCCAAAGCGGAGGGGGWGCYGTGCCCGGCCTGCTCCCCACAAACTCTCTCCCRGTGGCGGGGAAGCCGGGGGAACCTGCTGGGACCTCATCCTCMGTGTACCCTCAGATCATCAACACGTTCCACATAGCCTCGTCGTTCGGGAAGTGGTTRGGTTCCTCAGACCAAGGTTTCCCCAATACCTCKACCCTGGCAGGCCTCAGTCCTGTCCTGCACAGTTTCCGCGTCTTCGATGTGCGGCACAAAAGCAACAAGGATTACCTGAACAGCGACGGGTCTGCCAAGAAGTCCTGCGTATCCAAAGATGTTCCCAACAACGTGGATTTCTCCAAATTTGATGGGCTGGCCCTCTATGGCAAGGGAAAGCCCATCCTCATGTGTTTTCTCTGCAAACTGTCCTTCGGRTACCCGCGGTCTTTCGCCACTCATGCCGTCCACGACCACCGCATGACCCTGTGTGAGGACGAGAGGCGGCTGCTGGGGGACAATAAGGCYTCTGCCATCATCCAGGGCATCGGGAAGGACAAAGAGCCCCTCATTAGCTTCCTGGAACCAAAAAACAAGAGCTCTCCTGTGCCGGTGCCCCCCACCATGGTCCCCATGAACTCTGGCCAGAGCTTCTACGGCACGTTCAGTGGGGTCCACCTGGAGGCAGGGAGCAGCAGTGGGGGCTGCGAGGCCCTCCTGAACAAAGACTCTGACTCCTCTGGCCTCCAGCAGCAGCAAGGCTCCCTCCTCTCTCTGGGGGGGCTGGGCAACCCRAAAGCACCTGCTCTTACCTCAACCCCAGGCCCTGCCAAAGACTCCAACGCCCTGCCCAAGCAGGGAGGGAGAACAGAYGGGCCTGCTGGGAAAGAGGGGATCCGCAGGCGGGAGCACGGGGACAAGGAGGGGCGAGAAGGCAAGGCACGCTTGGCTAGCCAGGAGGGGGGCTCGGAAGAAGAGGAGGAACTGTTATTAGAGGAAGAGGAAGACGAGGTGGAGGAAGAAGGAACTCCGCTGGCCTGTGTTGGTAACAGTAGCAGTGGTGGCGGAGAAGTGGGGAAACCGGCTGTCTCAAACCAAAGCATTTCCAAATCTCCTTTATTAATYCCTAGTAGCGCTCTCCAGCCTACTGCCTGCCCATCTGCAGCCAGCCCCARSCTCAACAGCAAAGCCCCAGCTTCCACTTCTTCTTCCTCTGTCAGGGAAGAGGGCTCGGCGGCAGACGGTGMGGGGAGGACCTCGGAGCTCCCTCTGAGCTTTAACTGCCAGGGGCCCACTGTCCCCATGGCGATGGCGGCTGCAGCCAACAGAGGGAGCGAGGACGTCGCKGCGGGCACCTCCTCACCTCTGGCCTCCAACGCCTCCGCCGACGAAAGTGCCAATCGAGATAGTGCCACAGCTCCTGAACCAAATGATTGCCCYGCAGAGGGAGAGGAGGACAGCGGKGCCCTTCTGCACCATCACCACCTYCACCATCACCACCACCACCTCCACCCCTCAGCCCACWCCCACTCTCACCCACACCCCCACCCAGGGGGGTCCTGTGAAATGGGCGGTGGCGGTGAGTGCCCTCAGAACCACGGGCCTGGAGGAAGTGGYGTGGAATGCCCCAAATGCGACACCGTCCTGGGCTCCTCGCGGTCCCTGGGCGGACACATGACCATGATGCACTCGCGCAACTCYTGCAAGACACTCAAGTGTCCCAAYTGCAACTGGCATTACAAGTACCAGCAGACCCTGGAGGCCCACATGAAGGAGAAGCACCCAGACTCCGGTGGCTCCTGTGTGTACTGCAGCAGTGGCCAGAGCCACCCGCGTCTGGCCCGAGGAGAGAGCTACACCTGCGGATACAAGCCCTTCCGCTGCGAGGTCAGTACTTCAACCTAGTCAGTTGAAGATCCAACCTAGTCAGTTGAAGTACTGACCTCAGCCTAATGACTAGTATACTGACAGGTGGTAGGACTTTGAATAGAACTTTAGCACAATGTGAAATATGTTGATATGTTGACATGTTGACTGATATGACATATCAATCAACATGTCATGATATGATTTATATTTCATGGACWATAAGRTAGAGGCAACAAAGATTTCCACTTTACAACATGAGCAAAAATGAACYTCRMCTCTCTATTTTCTAGGTGTGTAACTACTCYACCACCACTAAGGGCAACCTGAGCATCCACATGCAGTCGGACAAGCATCTYAACAACATGCAGACCCTGCAGAARGGAGGCTCCATCCCCTCCGCCGAGCAGCAGGTGTTTGGCCAGCACCCTGGAGGGGTCGGAGTGGTGACCGTGCCRTCTGTGACCCAGGCCAGCACSCACCACCCGCCCCACCACCACCACCCRACCCAGTCCTCCGCCCACATGGCGGGGCCKTGCGGTTCCCCCTCGCCCACCAAGCCAAAAAGCAAGCCCACGTGGCGCTGRGAGGTYTGCGACTACGAGACCAACGTGGCGCGGAACCTGCGCATCCACATGACCAGCGAGAAGCACATGCACAACATGATGCTGCTGCAGCAGAATGTGACCCAGATGCAGCATGGTCGGCTGGGCCTGGGGGCCATGCCCTCTCCCTCCGAGGCRGAGCTCTACCAGTACTACCTGACCCAGAACATGAGCCTGCCCCCAGGCCTCAAGATGGACCCGGCTGGAGCTGAGGCCCAGTTCCTGCTGGGAGGCTTCCACCTGGACCCRAACATGGCCGCCTTGGCCCCCCAACTAGGTGAGCTCCCTCAGTCTGCCTCTGCAACAGTGGAACAGTGGGAGKCATTCTGGCTCTTSCCTCAGTACTGCCTCAGGTCACCACAMAGAAGGCAGACTGCAGTTCAGTACGAGTTCACAAGGGGTGGGATCGCTCTCACTGCTGCCAGCTGTTTATTTTTAAACATGAAACACACAGTTATAAACTGTATGTGACTAAATGGAAGATTCAGCTTTGATTTTTTTTTAAATGCTTCACTTTTTAACCCATTTAGACATAGGCTAATTGTGTTKATTTATTTACTGAATGTGTGTAGGGTGGCCAGTAAATGAATGCATGAATGGTAAGTAATTTTATATTTACATTCAATGATTTATAGTTTAGTTATCCCCATGAGAAACAGCAGAGCAGCCTTTTCTCTGAACCAACATGCAGGCAAAGGGTTAACCAGGGAACACATTAGCCCTCCCTCCCTCACTCTCACACACACTGTATATACACAATCCTATCTTTCATGTTGGCAGCTCTCTTTTTCTTTCTGTTTCTGTTGCCCGAAGGTACACCTGCCCTACTGAACTTAACATCATTCACCCTCTTTCCAAGCAAAGCGCCCCATTGAGAGATAAAGATAAAAGGGGGGAGGTGAAACAACGGCAATGTATAAAACACAATATTTCTAGAGGGTGGACCTAACTCACAACAATCCCTTTCTGTCTTAGTGTAAAAGACGACTTGTTAGTTGTTACCATATGACAGTTTCTCTTTCACCAATGTGCCAGGCACCATGACTTCCATGCCATGTTCTGTCTAGTTGGAGCTGAATCGATATCTTCCCAGTAAAAGAGAGGATACACTCCAGACTGTGGCCTTGGTATTAGGATAGTGTTTCACTCCGGCTCGGCTGAGAAGAGTGGACCTATAAGGCTAGTGAAGCTATTGGTGGAGCTTCAGTTAGGGACTTTTTGTGTTGATTTTAGAGAAAGCGGACCCTGGTTAAAAAACGACCCAAGCCATTAGAGTTATGAGAGCTTTTTTGTCTCCATCAGTTATTAAGCGGTGTAGGTAGAACTTCTCTGAAAGCTCCTATATAGCCTCAAATATGCCCCCCAAACTCACACATCCACACTTCACTTCACTTCATTACAAACCTAGGAGTTTAGTTTACATTTCCAGTCTATGTCACTCTATCTGGGTCACACTGCCTGGGAAAGTCCCCCTGTGATACCTTGTTTTCCTCACAATATGCAGTGTGAGAGAGGGAGGGAGAGATAGAGAGAGAYAGAGCAGCTCAGTGAGCCTTCCTCTTGTTTGCCCATGTCCTCCAGGCCTCCGCTCCTCTGAACATCAGCGTTTTCATGTCATTATTTCCAAACTGCCACTGAACTCCGCCACTGGAGCTCTCTTTTTRCCCCCAACGTTGTAATTGCAGCTATAAATTTTATCTTGGTCAAAGAAGGGAGGAGTAGAGGGCCCAGTATGGGTAATTCAGCGGCATAGCTGAGTGTTTGGCGTGCCAGTTACAACCCCACAGTTTGTACAGACTTGTCTCCAACTGTCGCCGGTTCAAAGACACGAACAAGAATMGATTGCTGTGACTAATTTTTTATCCCCTCTCTTGCCATCTGGTTCATTTTCCTGTGAGGGAACGTTTAATAAGCATGTTACAGGGAGGCAATGACGAGGCATTACTCTCAGCCCTAAAACGACCACAGTGTCATCCCGAGCCACACACATTCTGATTGACTGTACACACCGATACACTCCATCACACACGCACAACTCTGCGCCGTCATAACTCTGTCTGTGCAGCTCAAGGACAGATAGTATCCGTCTGTACCTCCCTCCCTTTAGTCCTCTTTTCCACTGTGTATTTCTGACTTTTGAGGACATTGTTAGACAGAGAGGGAGATGACAAATCCTGACCTCACATGATCTCACCCTCTTGGTAATCCTTATCCCCAGGACTGAGCTGCTGCAGATACATAGAGTGGGAGGGGGGGGGGGCCTTAGCTATTGTGTGCTCTACTTTGTTGTCCAATATACTGCCTGAATGCTGCAGCATCTAGGTAGAACTCTCTGAAAATCTAGCAAAGCTGGTCCACCACTAATCTTTTGGAAGTTCCACCAAGCCCTGTAGAGACACGTTAATATATTTACAGCCTGGACTTGGACTCTGCTTATGTCAAAGAATAGAGTTTCCAAGATTTCCCAATGATGTGTGTTTATCTCAAGCCTTTTAATGTTWTTTGAAAGTGAAAATATTTCCACAGCGTCCTGCCTCCCTTTCCCTAAACATTGATACGGACTGACAACGTRTCAGTCAAAATATTCTAGGTTATATTTAACAGAGGCCTGCTTACATCTAAAACACATGTAGGGACCGCAGACTGAACCTATTCTCACACAGCCGTGAAGGCAGAGGTAATCACTGTGTCTGTGTCGGAGCATGGAGTCTACAGTGGAAAAGAGTGTGAGAGCCGCACAGGAATGAGAGAATAAAGATGAGGAGAGGAGACGAAGAGATAGGGGTAGTAACTAGTGAGGGGACTGAGAGAGAGAAAGAGAGAAGGGGGGGCCTGGCTGGAGAGGTGGATCTGTGAGTGATTTCAGAGGGCTTCACAGAGGTCTCCTTCTCCCGGCTATAAAAACTCAGGTAATGGAGAAAAGTCCGAGAGCAGGCTGCATACTGCAGCAATAAATAAAAAGAGGCTGCTGGAATTAATTTAGTGTAAAGCCAGGCGGGGTCAGCCAGTGCGCTCAGTCTGGGCAGTGATAGATTAAAGATCAGCGAGAAAAAAACTCCCCAGCCACTCTTACCTCATTTTTACCGCCTTTTCGTTTTTTCCCTCCTCCTCTTCAGACTGTAGATATGGTTGTTTCTGTTGTTGGATCTGGATGTGTGCGGTGTTTTTTTACTCCCCCCCCTTCGCTCAGTTACCGAGTAGGATTAATCTGGTAGGTGTCTGTATCGATTTAGCAGCTATGCYGAGTCGAAAGAGGCAGGAGAATCCAAAGAGAAAAGTGGATTTTTTGTATTATTATTCTGTGAACAAGGGRACTGGATTTGATTTACAGTAATGTATGCTTGGGAACTCTTTAGTTCTCTTGTAATGATAGAATAACTTTKTTTTTCTGCGGAGCTCACGGCCTCTGGAGTTGATTTAGTGCCGGGCCGTGAAAGTGCACCAGTCCAAACAGGACTACGTGTAAATCCTTACTCTGGCYMTGCAACGTTTCTGCACCCTGCGAAAAAGTCCAGACTTTCTTTCTCTRGGCTCAAAGGAAGGATAATCTTGATTTAATCAAATTAGGRACATAAATACACACATGCACATTATCCTCAGAGGGGTATTGGAACTAGAGAGRAAATCCACTTRGAKTGCAGAGACAAACATGGCTCTTTGTTGAAAGTTGAACCGTACACCTTTCACTTTTCCAAGGACATTTTCCATGCTGAGGGAGGCTCAAAGAACTGAGAGCCCCTTTGGAAAACCCCATGCCTCCATCCCCTCTAAGAAACTCTAAATAGCTCCTGATGTCCAGAAAAGTACATGTAACACAAAGTGAAATAGAGTGATGGCAAGATAGGAATAATCCCTGAAAGCTGTACTTAGAATTCAAAGCTTGTGAAATTTGAAAATAACCAACTGACCGTGTGCGTGTAACCAACTAAGCACTTTCTCTCTCTCTCTCTCTCTCTCTCTCTCTCTCTCTCTCTCTCTCTCTCTCTCTCTCTCTCTCTCTCTCTTCATACATATCACTCTCTCTCTCTCTCTCTCTCTCTCTCTCTCTCCTCTCTCTCACACACACACATTCTCTCTCTCTCTTCCCTCCTCTCCCTTTTTCTCTCTTTTCCGTCCCTGGTGCTCAGTAGGTGGGGAGAACCCATGGACGTGCGGCTGGGTTGTGGTCAGTTGGTGTCTGAGGAGTTGATGACCCTGAGAGCTTGTCGCAGACCAGTGACCCCTCCCTCAGCTGTTCCAGTGTGCCGTGTCGCGCTCCCCCACCTGGATGTGCTGGGCATGCACATGGGTGCTGAGCGCAGCCTGCCCGAGGAGGAGTGGCGCGCCGTGGTGGCGACTCGCACCAGTGCAAGCTGTGCCGTTA
Source organism: Salvelinus sp. IW2-2015 (assembly GCF_002910315.2). Classification (NCBI taxonomy): domain Eukaryota; kingdom Metazoa; phylum Chordata; class Actinopteri; order Salmoniformes; family Salmonidae; genus Salvelinus; species Salvelinus sp. IW2-2015. Next base: position 124,289 of record NW_019942946.1, read on the forward strand.
CACCACACAGCTGAAGGCCAACTTCCAGCTGCACTGCAAGACCGACAAGCATGTGCAGAAGTACCAGCTGGTGGCCCACCTCAAGGAGGGGGCAAGGGCAACGAGTGGCGCTTGAAGTGCGTGGCCATCGGCAACCCGGTGCACCTGAAGTGCAACGCCTGCGACTACTACACTAACACTGAGAAGCTACGCATGCATACCATCAACTCCCGCCACGAGGCCAGCCTCAAGCTGTACAAGGTACGTGCCTCATCTTCACCTCTCATCCCTCCTTTCACCCTACCGTTTCCCCTTCCACCGTTCTCCCCTCTCTCTTCTTCCTTCCTAACGTTACATTCCTCCACGTACTCCACTGCAGATCCCTGATTCTGCTCCGCTGCTAGCCGCTTCCACCAGTCATGAATGATGGCCCTGTTGTTCTACCCTTCTGTTCACAGGGCCCATAGAGAGGAGTGGGGGATAGAACATGGCGTGGATCCGGTGAAAGAGGATAAGGGGTGAAATCACTAGGAGAGGGATGAAGAAGTGTGAGGAGACAGAGGTTTGGTGTTAATACTCCTCTGGGCGGGAAAGGCAGAATCGTTCTCGACAGCCGTATTGATTTTCGCTGGACTTGGAGCTTCACCTTCTCCTCTAATCATTCCATAATAGCCAATGGATGAACACTCTCTGAACAAATGGCCTAAATCTAACAGGCCTGATTCCACTTAGGCACCTATCCTGTGTGTCTGCGCAAGGCTAGGGCTACTCTGTGTTTAACCCAACCTGGCATGGCTACATAGACGGCTAACACAATCACCACACACCACTAAGACGTAAACAAACACATACCATTCACCCACACATTCACACACCCACACAACTTGTAGCTCATCACACTGCTCTGTCCCAAACACACTGTGCCTTTATTTACACAAAGACTCCAACTCTTTCTCAAGTGTTAGGCTATTGGAAAGTAAATGGGCAAAACAACATATATTCTATTGGTTTTATATTGAGCTTAACTCTTATTTTCTGTCTTTTTTGCACTATAACTGCTCTTGGCAAATAGGTGATATAGGAGGGTGAAAAAGGGGAGACAATATTGTGTTTTAATCACATTAAAAAGCTAGGGTGAAATACACCATGAGAACCCTCTCCAATCGCCTGTCTCTCTGGCCTTCTGGAAGCCCCCTGCTTTATGAATGGTTCCTGGGATCCGCTGATGTTTTTATTGCAGGTTTCCTGTCTGCAAGGCCTTTGTAGTGAGAGATCCTACAGTAACTGAGACAAATGTTTTTTCAACACTTAGGGGAGGTGTGAGGCTCTGCTCCCAGGTCGACCATTAGGAGGGCCGGAGGGAGCAGGCCGTGTTGACTCTCGGTCAGGGTAGGGTAGGGCCCCGGCCGCCGTCCCAGCAGCCTCTGGGCCTGGAGAGAGACAGAGAGCAAGGTTATAGTGGAGCAGGACTGGAGCGGTGTCTCCACCACTCATGCCCAGACACGTAGACAGGATATTTACAAATACCACACTGATTAAAATATGTAACACAATCTGTAGGACACGCTGGGCCTGGCCTGTGGAGGCAGAGAGGCTGAGAGTGGCCTCCTAGTGCCCCAGGCTGGGTTCATCCTCACTGGGCAGGGCTGGGGTAACGCTGGGTGTTCTTTGTGCCACTGAGACAGACGAGGCACTCTGCCCACATGCCAGTGGCACTGTCTCACACTTGACCGAAGTAGATGGGCCCTGACATCCTGCACTCACACCTAAGGTGGAAAATAATGTTTTGTCTGAAAGGAGAGTGAAGAGTTTATATTACATTGTCTGTCTGTCTGCCTTCCACTTATCATGTGCCAAAATGGTGAAAAGAACAGACAGTTTTTTTCCTTCCCCTAACTTTTCTTTACTGTAGAAAGTTGACATACTGTATATGGTAATACGACTGGGGAGGATTAAATATGTACAGTGCCTTGCAAAAGTATTCATCCCCCTTGGGGTTTGTCCTATTTTGTTGCATTACAACCTGTAATTTAAATAGCTTTTTATTTGGATTTCATGTAATGGACATACACAATATAGTCCAAATTGGTGAAGTGAAAAAAAAAAAACCTTGTTTAAAACATTTCAAAAAGAAAAAACTGAAAAGTGGTGCATGCATATGTATTCACCTCCTTTGCTATGAAGCCCCTAAATAAGATCTGGTGCAACCAGTTACCTTCAGAAGTCACATAATTAGTTAAATAAAGTCCACCTGTGTGCAATCTATAGTGTCCACATGAATCTGTCACACGATCTCAGTATATATAACACCTGTTCTGAAAGGCACCAGGTCTGCAACACCACTAAACAAGAGGCACCACCAAGCAAGCAGCACCATGAAGACCAAGGAGCTTCCAAACAGGTCAGGGACAAAGTTGTTGAAACTACAGTTCAGGGTCGGGTTATAAAAAAAATATGCAAAACTTTGAACATCCATGGAGCACATTTAAATGCATTATTAAAAAATTGAAAGAATATGGCACACAACACTGCCAAGAGAGGGCCACCCACCAAAACTCACAGACCAAGCAAGGAGGGCATTAATCAGAGGCAACAAAGAGACCAAAGATAACCCTGAAGGAGCTGCAAAGCTCCACAGCGGAGATTGGAGTATCTGTCCATAGACCACTTTAAGCCGTACACTCCACAGAGCTGGGCTTTATGGAAGAGTGGCCAGAAAAAAGCCATTACTTAAAGAAAAAGAAGCAAACACATTTGGTTGTCGCCAAAGGCATGTGGGAGACTCCCCCAAACATATGAAAGAAGGTTCTCTGGTCAGATGAGACTAAAATTTAGTTTTTTGGCCATCAACAAAAATGCTATGTCTGGCGCAAACCCAACACCTCTCTCATCACCCGAGAACACCATCCCCACAGCTTGATGCTGCCACCACAATGCTTCACTGTGGGGATGTTTTTCATCAGCAGGAACTGGGAACTGGTCAGAATTGAAGAATGATGGATGGCGCTAAATACAGGGAAATTCTTGAGGGAAACCTGTTTGGCTTCCAGAGATTTGAGACTGGACGGAGGTTCACCTTCCAGCAGGACAATGACCCTAAGCATACTGCTAAAGCAACATCGAGTGGTTTAAGGGGAAACATTTAAATGTCTTGGAATGGCCTAGTCAAAGCCCAGACCTCAATCCAATTGAGATCTGTGGTATGACTTAAAGATTGTTGTACACCAGCGGAACCCATCCAACTTGAAGGAGCTGGAGCAGTTTTGCCTTGAAGAATGGGCAAAAATCCCAATGGCTAGATGTGCCAAGCTTATAGAGACATACCCCAAGAGACTTACAGCTGTAATTTCTGCAAAAGGTGGCTCTACAAAGTATTGACTTTGGGGGGGTGAATAGTTATGCACGCTCTAGGTTTCAGTTTTTTTGTCTTATTTCTTGTTTGTTTCACAGTAAAAAAATATTTTGCATCTTCTAAGTGGTAGGCATGTTGTGTAAATCAAATGATACAAACCCCCCCAAAATATTTTTATTCCAGGTTGAAAAGCAACAAAATAGGCAAGTGCCAAGGGGTGAATACTTTCGCAAGCCACTGTACAACACAATCTAGCATGATCGTTTTTTCACCACTTAAGCCTCTTAAGATGGCTCCATACTTCTTAAAGCCAATTGATCTCCAGAGAAAGGGAAGTATCTGCCCAGGAATGACCTGAGCTCTCACCCCCGGAACACAGAGCCCTGCTGGCCCTCACTAAACAGGCAGCTCCCATCACTCCAGACATGTGTAGTGGCGAAAAAATATGTTCACAACTTGACAAGAATTATTACTGCATTTTACGACCCAGAAATGTGATTAGTGGATGATAAGTAAATGGTTCTGAGGCTTAGCTCACTGTAGCACGGGTTGGCGCCCCACTTGACAATGTCATAACCTTTGTGACGTGTTGGATTTCCAGTCCTTGTAGAGTAGAGTGAATGACAACCAGCCAGGCAGGCAGAACCCCACAGCACAGCAGGCCCTTGAGCTCAGCCACAGCCTCAGCCTTCGACTCAGCCTGGCAGATTATGCAAGGATGAAGAAAGGAAAAAAAGAAAAATAATGTATTCCTCCCAAAAGAAATGTGATGCGAATAGCAGCATTTTTTAAACCTTTTTGGGGAGAAAATAAATCATCAAGTCAGCATAAACAGGCTGTAAGATGTGGGAGATCCTTGGGACACTTCACCCAAATCAAAACTGGTTTGCATTAAACAGGCCCTTTGTGTCCACGGCTCCGTATAAATTGGAGCCTGTAATTACTGMAATTAAAAAGGAAGGTTTAAACTGAGGGCTAAGCTGGATGGGATAATTTGAGAGTCTGTGGTATGTGGCCCATATTAGGGCTTTCTAAAAATATCCCCCCCACCACCCCACGTATTGGAATGTTCCGAAAGCCCACGGAAAACTTGAGCGAGGCATCTTCACCGCATGGACCACCACGCAGTGGGGGTGATGCTGCAGCCTCTTCCTGACTCCCTTGTGCTGGGTTTGGAGACACTCAATCTGGAGCCTCACTTTGGCTGCAGTTGACACACCCCTGACACACCCCTCTGAACTTTCACCTTCCCTTCACGTCTCCCCACTCACTGTCGGCTTTGTAGTGGCGGTAGTGATGTCATGATGGTCACCCATAAGCGCAAGCAGATGGCCCTACACTACAATATGCAGGTCACCCTAAAGTTAAGCTCTCTTTTATTGGAAGCTTCAGCTCCCCCACTCTCCCTGGAGACACTCTGGCCTGGAGAAATCCAACTTCTACTCCTGATTTACAGTTATTCACAGTTACCTTACGATAGCAGTAGTAATACATCCCTCCAAACATATTTGACAGAGACTCACACAGGTTTATTAAACGTTCCCAGRAGGCCTCAGGTGCTTGTCTGTAGGACGCGTAAGAGTGGAGGGGAGAGGAGGCTGGMAGCCGGCCAGCTCCCTCCCAGTCCCAGGCCTGAGCTGCTGTYCTCTGCCTCACTCTGCTTCTGCCCACACAGGATGGGTGGAGCCTGGGCCGGCCAGGCCTCTGCTTCCAGGCWGGAGTTTGGGGAAAGGGGAGGAGCATGGAGGGCTAGCTGGCTACCTTCCTTGTCTCGGGGGCCGGTGCGATCTGCGGTAATTGAGATTGATTGGATGTTATTTTTCCRCTTGCAAATGTAGTCCATTAGCTTGGCACATGCATAATCAGTTTAGAGCGCAGTTAGCTGAATGTAATCATGTTCCTCGGTGTCTGCTCGCACAAAATCCACTCCAGATGCCGCTTGGCCGCGGAAAGAGAGGAAGAAAGTGCCGTCACTATCACATGGGGAATCTTTAACCAAGANGTCTGCTCGCACAAAATCCACTCCAGATGCCGCTTGGCCGCGGAAAGAGAGGAAGAAAGTGCCGTCACTATCACATGGGGAATCTTTAACCAAGACAGCCCCGACACCCCTCCCTCTGTCCTGGCCCCGCTCTATTAAACACACAACTGTTCAAACTCTCCCATAGATACACACACAACTGTACAAACTCTCCCATAGATACACACACAACTGTTCAAACTCTCCCATAGACACACACACAACTGTTCAAACTCTCCCATAGACACGCACACACGCACGCACACACGCACGCACACGCACGCACACACACGCACACGCACACACACACAGACTGTGCACGGTGACTGCCTCCCTTACACCTGAAAACAGGCCTTCAGAGCAGATCACATGTTCTCAAGTCTTAGCTGCTAAGACTAACGCGGTGCTGACTGGGACCCAAGCCCGGCCCACTAACCAGCGCAAAGCATCTGTATCTTGGACGCCTCTCCTRTCCTTATTTTCCCCTCCAGTGCGATCCAACTGGYTAACTGAGCGGTTAGGAAAGAACATGTCTGAAAAGCATAATAGGAGCAAAGTGTGTGTAATGTAAATGAAGGGATTAGCTGCTACARGGAAATGCATTAAGGTGTTTCAGTGAGGATCCTACTCAGCACAAGCACTCTGCTCCTCTGCCCCAGACTGCACACTGACCTGCCCATTAATGATCATAATTATCAGGATTGATTCCAAATCCTCCTGGCCATCAGAGGAGAGGGGAAACCATCATCATCGTAACGAATAAGTAATGGTTTCACTCCAGAAAGGATTGTTTTTTATTATCAAATAAAAGTGGAGAGAGTAATTTGGAGTTAAAGTCACYGGGGAGCATTTAATCGCTGTTGGGATCCGATCCGTCATGGCCCTTTCATCTGCCAGCRGATCAGCCCAACCTCAGCCCCATCAGGAGACAGACAGACACTCACCACCACCACCAGACAGCAGTTAGACGAGGGGAGGGGGGAGACAGACAGACAGACAGAGAGAGGGAGAGGGAGACGGAGAGAGGCTCGTTTAGACAGAGATACTCTGCTAATTATCATGGCTGGCCTGTGATTGTTCAGTAATAGTGCTCAGTGGGAAAGGTTGCAGCGGTTCCAGGAAGAGCTCGGATTTACTGGTACTACCGCTCTAATAAAGCGCTCGCTGCACATCCTGGGAGACAGCCCATTCCCCATACACACACACACACACACACACACACACACACACACCACACACACACCAACACAACACACACACACACAACACACACACACACAACACACAACACCACCACACACACTCCCCTTTACAGCAATCACCTTTACAGAGGCTAGGGGGAATAGCTACACGCGCTGTACAGATCACATTCGTTAGTACATAGTGCAGGTCATATGATATTGTGTAGCTCAGTACAAGTGGGTGGTAGCCGGCGTAATGTAAAGCTGAGGAGTGTTTAAATTGTGTGTGGGGCTCCTTACACTCCCTCCATAACACAGCAATGATCCAGAACCCCTTCCCCTTCCCACCTCCCTCTGTCTATAGCCTGCCTGCAGGGTGGTGACCTCTGAGCTGCATTGCCTAAACAGGACCCAATCACTCCAGAGGGTGGGTGGGACCACAGGTTCTCTCTGAGGAATAGAGTTCAGAGGATCAGTCTATGATTGGCTGTAGTGGCTGTCAGTCAGGCTGTGAGGGGTGTCAGAGCAGAGAGGGAGGGTTCAGGACTCAGTGTTTGGCAGTGTGTTGGAATTTCACAAGTCCTCCAGCTCCCACCTCGGAGAAGGCCAGGCGCTGACCCGTGGCCCAGCTGCACATGCTGCTGCTGATTGGAGTGCATCTGCCCCTCCGTGGGTGTTTCGAGGGCAGCACAGAGGAGAGAGGGAGGGAGAGAGGGCCGCCAAGCAGGGTAGCCCAGTTTTATTTGAGCCTTTTTCTCAAAGCTGTTTACCAAAATTGACTAATAGAATGGCTAAATGGGCCCTGGCCTGTACTCCCTCCCTGCTCACTGTGTGTCTGGTTAGAGATAGGGACGTGTCCAGCACTGCGTCATATCTCTGCAGGCCCACAGAGGGAGGGCCAGAGGGGAAGGAGTGGATGTTATGTTCTGGTTCAGTCGGGAGTTGGAGTTCCTTGGTTATGTTGTTAATGGTTGTTTGTTTTGACTTTAGTTTTTTTCTTGGGCAGCCGGACAAGAGCAACTGAGCACACTCCTGCCGGTGTGCAAGGAAGCCTTTGATCCTATTATCTGTTCCTGATCGCAGAAAAGGCAGATTGGCGGCTGAAGGGAGGGTTAGGGAGGACTCAGGGAGAGGAGGACTAGAGCAGCTCAGTGCTCAGTGTATACTAGAGGGGGAGTTAGTAGAGTTTCAGGAGGTATGTTTGGTGTTGTCAGTGTATACTAGAGGGGGAGTTAGTAGAGTTTCAGGAGGTATGTTTGGTGTTGTCAGTGTATACTAGAGGGGGAGTTAGTAGAGTTTCAGGAGGTATGTTTGGTGTTGTCAGTGTAATCTAGAGGGGGAGTTAGTAAGAGTTTTAGGAGGTATGTTTGGTGTTGTCAGTGTATACTAGAGGGGAGTTAGTAGAGTTTTAGGAGGTATGTTTGGTGTGTCAGTGTATACTAGAGGGGGAGTTAGTAGAGTTTCAGAGGTATGTTTGGTGTTGTCAGTGTTATAACTAGAGGGGGAGTTAGTAGAGTTTCAGAGGGTGTGTTTGGTGTTGTCAGTGTATACTAGATGGGGAGTTAGTAGAGTTTCAGGAGGTATGTTTGGTGTTTCAGTGTATACTAGAGGGGAGTTAGTAGAGTTTCAGGAGTATGTTTGGTGTTGCAGTGTATACTAGAGGGGAGTTAGTAGAGTTTCAAGAGGTATGTTTGGTGTTGTCAGTGTATACTAGAGGGGAGTTAGTAGAGTTTTCAGGAGGTATGTTTGGTGTTTGTCAGTGTAATACTAGAGGGGGAGTTAGTAGAGTTTCAGGAGGTATGTTTGGTGTGTCAGTGTATACTAGAGGGGAGTTAGTAGAGTTTCAGGAGTATGTTTGGTGTTGTCAGTGTATACTAGAGGGGAGTTAGTAGAGTTTTAGGAGGTATGTTTGGTGTTGTCAGTGTATACTAGAGGGGGAGTTAGTAGAGTTTAGAAGGTATGTTTGGTGTTGTCAGTGTATAACAAAGGGGGAGTTAGTAGAGTTTCAGGAGGTATGTTTGGTGTTGTCAGTGTATACTAAGGGGAGTTAGTAGAGTTTCAGGTATGTTTGGTTGTAGTGTGTACTAGATGGGGAGTTAGTAGAGTTTCAGGAGGTATGTTTGGTGTTGTCAGTGTATACTAGAGGGGGAGTTAGTAGATTTCAGGAGGTATGTTTGGTGTTGGTCAGTGTATACTAGAGGGGGAGTTAGTAGAGTTTCAAGGAGGTATGTTTGGTGTTGTCAGTGTATACTGAGATGGGAGTTAGTAGAGTTTCAGGAGGTATGTTTGGTGTTGTCAGTGTATACTAGAGGGGGGAGTTAGTAGAGTTTAGGAGGTATGTTTGGTGTTGTCAGTGTTATACTAGAGGGGAGTTAGTAGAGTTTCAGGAGGTATGTTTGGTGTTGTCAGTGTATACTAGAGGGGGAGTTAGTAGAGTTTAGGAGGTATGTTTGGTGTTGTCAGTGTATATACTAGAGGGGGAGTTAGTAAGAGTTTCAGGAGGTATGTTGGTGTTGTCAGTGATATACTAGAGGGGGAGTTAGTAGAGTTTTCAGGAGGTATGTTTGGTGTTGTCAGTGTATACTAGAGGTGGGAGTTAGTAGAGTTTTCAGGAGGTATGTTTGGTGTTGCAGTGTATACTAGAGGGGGAGTTAGTAGAGTTTCAGGAGGTATGTTTGGTGTTGTCAGTGTATACTAGAGGGGGAGTTAGTAGAGTTTTAGGAGGTATGTTTGGTGTTGTCAGTGTATACTAGAGGGGAGTTAGTAGAGTTCAGGAGGTATGTTTTGTGTGTCAGTGTATACTAGAGGGGAGAGTTAGTAGAGTTAGGAGGTATGTTTGGTGTGCAGTGTATACTAGAGGGGAGTTAGTAGAGTTTCGGAGGAGAGTTGGGTTGTGTCAGTGTATACTAGAGGGAGAGTTAGTAGAGTTTTAGGAGGTATGTTTGGTGTTGTCAGTGTATCTAAGAGGGGGATTAGTAGAGTTAGGAGGTATGTTTGGTGTTGTCAGTGTATACTAAGGGGGAGTTAGTAGAGTTTCAGGAGGTATGTTTGGTGTTGTCAGTGTATACTAGAGGGGAGTTAGTAGAGTTTCAGGGGTATGTTTGGTAGTCAGTGTATACTAGAGGGGGAGTTAGTAGAGTTTCAGGAGGTATGTTTGGTGTTGTAGTGTATACTAAGAGGGGGAGTTAGTAGAGTTTTAGGAGGTATGTTTTGGTGTTGTTCAGTGTATACTAGAGGGGGAGTTAGTAGAGTTTCAGGAGGTATGTTTGGTGTTGTCAGTGTATCTAAGAGGGGAGTTAGTAGAGTTTTAGGAGGTATGTTTGGTGTTGTCAGTGTATACTAGAGGGGAGTTAGTAGAGTTTCAGGAGGTATGTTTGGTGTTGTCGTGTATACTGGAGGGGGAGTTAGTAGAGTTCAGGAGGTATGTTTGGTGTTGTCAGTGTATACTAGAGGGGGAGTTAGTAGAGTTCAGGAGGTATGTTTGGTGTTGTCAGTGTATACTAGAGGGGGGAGTTAGTAGAGTTTCAGGAGGTATGTTTGGTGTTGTCAGTGTATACTAAAGGGGGAGTTAGTAGAGTTTAGGAGGTGATGTTTGGTTGTCAGTGATATACTAGAGGGAGAGTTCGTAGAGTTTTAGGAGGTAGTATGTTTGGTGTTGTCAGTGTAATACTAGAGGGGGAGTTAGTAGAGTTTTAGAGGTATGTTTGGTGTTGTACAGTGTATACTAAAGGGGGAGTTAGTAGAGTTTTAGGAGGTATGTTTTGGTGTTGTCAGTGTATAACTAGAGGGAGAGTTAGTAGAAGTTTATGGAGGTACTGTTGTTGTTGTCAGTGTAAATACTAGATGGGGAGTTAGTAGACTTTTAGGAGTATGTTTGTGTGTCAGTGTATAACTAGAGGGGGAAGTTATAGAGTTTCAGGACAGGTATGTTTGGTGTTGTCAGTGATACTAGAGGGGAGTTTAGTAAGAGCTTTAGGACGTATGTTTGGTGTTGTCAGTGTATACTAGAGGGGGAGTTAGTAGTGAGTTTCAGGAGGTAAATGTTTGAGTGGTGTTGTCATGTATGACTGAAGCGGAGGGTAGTTAAGAGTTTCAGAGGTAAGTTTGTGTTGTCAGTTGTATAACTAGAGGGGGAGTTTAGTAAGATTCAAGGAGTATTTGTGTTGTCAGTGTATACTAGAGGGGGAGTTAGTAGAGTTTTCGAGGTATGTTTGGGTGTTGTCAGTGTATACTAGATGGGGAGTTAGTAAGAGTTTTAGGAGTATGTTGGTGTTGTCAGTGTATACTTAAGGGGGAGTTAGTAGAAGTTTGCAGGAGGTATGTTTGGTGTGTGTCAGTGTATACTAGATGGGGAGGTTAGTAGAGGTTTCAGGAGTTAAGTTTGGTGTTGTCAGTGTATACTAGATGGGAGTTAGTAGAGTTTTCAGAGGTATGGTTTGGTAAGGTGTATGTCAAGTGTTATACTAGATGGGGTGGAGTCAGTAGAGTTTTTCAGAGTTGAGTTTGGTGTGTCAGTGTATATACTAAATGGGGAGTTAGTAGAGTTTCAGGAGGTATGTTTTGGTTTGTCAGTGAAAATACTAGAGGGGGGAGTTAGTAGAGTGTGTTTAGAGGTTATGTTTGGTGTTGTCCAAGTGATACTAGAGGGGGAGTTAGTAAGATGTTTAGGAGGTATGTTGGTGTTGTCAGTGTAATACTAGATGGATCAGGTATTTCAGGATGTAAAGTTTGGTGTGCAGTGTATACTAGAAGGGGGAGTTAGTGGTTTTAGGAGGTATGTTTGGTGTTGTCCAGTGTATACTAGAGGGGGCAGTTAGGTAGAAGTTTTAATCAGGAGGTATGTTTGGTGTTGTCAGTGTATACTAGAGGGGGATTAGTAGACGGTTTAGGAGTAAATGTTTGGTGATTGTCAGTGTATACTAGGAGGGAGGAGTTAGTATAGTTTTAGGAGGTATGGTTTGGTTTGTGTCAGGTGTATTTAGAGGGGGTTAGTAGAGTTCAGAGGATGCCGTTATGTTTTGGTGTAGTTCAGCTTGTATACTTAAGGGGCGAGTTAGTAGAGTTTTTAGGAGTAATGTTTGGGTGTTGTCAGGTGTATACTAGAGAGGGGGAGGTTAGTTAGAAGTTTTTCAGGAGTATGTTTGGGTGGTTGAGTCATGTGTATCTACTAGTGGGGGGAGTTAGATAGAGTTTTAGAGGTAGTTGTGGGTGTTGTTCAGTGTCATACTAGAGGAGGAGTTAGTAGAGTTTTAGGAGGTATGTTTGGTGTTGTCAGTTGTATACTAGAGGGGGAGTTAGAGATTTCAGGAGGTATGTTTGGTGTTGTCAGGTGATACTAGAGGGAGTTAGTAGAGTTTTTTAGGAGGTATGTTTTGGGTTGTCAGTGTATACTAGAGGGGGGGTTAGTGAGTTCAGGAGGTATGTTTTGGTGTAGTCAGTGTATATCTAGATGGGAGTTAGTAGAGTTTCAGGAGGTATGTTTGGTGTTGTCAGTGTATTCTAGATGGGGAGTTATGTAGAGTTTCAGGAGGTATGTGTTTGGTGTTGTCAGTTGATATACTAGAGGGGGGATCAGTAGAGTTTCAGGAGGTATGTTTGGTGTGTCAGTGTATACTAATGGGGAGTTAGTAAGAAGTTTAGGAGTATAGTTTGGTGTTGTCATGTATATCTAGAGGGGGATTAGTAGATTTTAGGAGGTATGTTGGTGTTTCAGTGTATACTAGAGGGGGGGTTAGTAGAGTTTAGGAGGTATGTTTGGTGTTGTCAGTGTAATACTAGAGGGGAGTAGTAGAGTTTCAGGAGGTATGTTTGGTTGGTGTTGTCCAGTGTATACTAGATTGGGGGGGAGTTTTAGGTAGATGGTTTTGAGGTAGGTATGGTTTTGGTGTTGTCAAAGTGTAGAGGTACTAGAGGGCGGAGTTAGTAGAGTTGTGCAGGAGGTATGTTTTGGTGTTGTCAGTTGATACTAGAGGGGGGAGTTAGTTAAGGTTTTAGGAGGTATGTTGTGGTGTTGTCAGTGGTATACTAGAGGGGGAGTTAGTAGAGTTTCAGGAAGTATGTTTGGTGTTGTCAGTGTATACTAGAGGGGGAGTTAGTAGAGTTTTAGGAGGGTATTTTTGGTGTTGGTGTCAGTGTATACTAAGGGGGAGTTAGGTAGAGTTTTAGAAGGGATGTTTTGGTGTTGTCAGTGTATTCTAGAGGGGGAGTTAAGTAGAGTTTCAGGAGGTATGTTTGGTGTTGTGTCAGTGTATACTAAAGGGGGGAGTTAGTAGAGTTTAGGAGGTATGTTTGGTGTTGTCAGTGTATACTAGGAGGGGGAGTTAGTAGAGTTTCAGGAGGTATGTTTGGGTGTTGTCAGTGTATATGCTGAGGGGGAGTTAGTAGAGTTTTAGGAGGTAAGGTTGGTGTGTGTCAGGTGTAAACTAGAGGGAGGTTAGTAGAGTTTCAGGAGGTATGTTTGGTGTTGTCAGTGTATACTAGAGGGGGAGTTAGTAGAGTTTCAGAAGTATGTTGGTGTTGTCAGTGTATACTAGAAGGTGGACGTTAGTAGAGAAGGGTTTCAGGAGGTATGTTTGGTGTTGTCAGTGTAGACTAGAGGGGGAGTTGGAGTAGAGTTTCAGGAGGTATGTTTGGTGTGTCATGTATACTAGAGAGGGGGAGTTATAGAGTTTCAGGAGGTATGGTGTTGGTGTTGTCAGTGTATATCTAGAGGAGGGAGTTAAGGTAGTCAGTTTGTCAGGAGGTATGTTTTGGTTGTTGTCAGTGGGTGATTTAGCTAGAGGGGGAGTTAGGAGAGTTTTAGAAGGTATGTTTGGTGTTGTCAGGTGTTACTAAAGGGAGTTAGTAGAGTTTTAGGAGGTATGTTTGGTGTTGTCAGTGTATACTAGAGGGGGAGTTAGTAGAGTTTCAGGAGGTCATGTTTGGTGTTGTCAGTGATACGAGAGGGAGTTAGTAGAGTTTTAGGAGGTATGTTTGGTGCTGTCAGTGTATACTAAAGGGGAGTGTAGATAGAGTTTAGGAGGTATGTTTTGCAGAGTGGGACCAAGTCATTGTTTTTTACAAGTCAACAAGTCTTAGCACTCAAGTCCAAGTCAAGACAGGCAAATTCGAGTCAAGTTTCAAGTCAAGACCGCTCAAGTATCAAGTCAAGTCTCTATGTCCTAAACTTTGAGTTTCGAGTCCTAAAACAAGTCATAATGTGCTCTTCACCAAATTTAATACCATTTCATATTTTTTAACAAGACTAATAGTTAGTATATTTAAATGATCATGTTCCCGCACTGACGACTGACTGTGTGGAAGCTCATTGATTTAACGTTACGTTTGCCTACATGATACACTAGTAAAGTAATAAAATATATAGCTGTCAGCTGTCACGTTCTGACCTGTTTTCTCTTGTTTTGTATGTCTTTATTGGTCAGGGCGTGAGTGTTGGGTGGTTAGGTCTATGTTTTGTATTTCTATGTTGGGTTTGTGTTCTGGCCTGGTATGATCTCAATTAGAGACAGGTGTGTATCGTTTGTCTCTGATTGAGAGTCATACTAAGGCAGCCAGGGTTTCACTGGGGTTTGTGGGTGTTTGTTCCTGTTGTCAGTGTTTGGGCCACACAGGACGGTGAAGGTTAGTCACGTTTGTTGTTTTGTAGTTTTGTAGTGTCTTGTTTGCTGTTTTCATTAAAAGATATGATTAATCACCAATCCGCATCTTGGTCCGATCCATGCTCCTCCTCGTCTGAGGAGGAGAAACAACAATGACTGCCTTTACAGAAACACCCACCACAACAGGACCAAGCGCGATTGGAGCCGGAGGAAAGGAACTAAAGCAATGGAGGAAAGGGAATGGAGTTGGGAACAATATATTCAACGGAGAAGGGACCCTGGGCTAAGGTTGTGTGAATCGCCGCTCGCGGGAGGAGAAGAAGGCAGCCACAGCCCAGGAGCGGTGGAATTGAGGAGGCAGCACGTTATGAGAGGCTGGAAAGCCCGAGAGGCTCACCCAAAAATTTCTTTGGGGGGGTGGGGCTAAAGGGGAGTGTGGCGAAGCCGGGTTGGATACCTGAGCCAACTCCCCGGGCTTGCCGTGGAGTAAGAGGGCGTCGTACTGGTCAGAGCACCGTGTTATGCGGTAAAGCGCACGGTGTCCCAGTACGGCGTGCTTAGCCCAGTGCGGGCTATTCCACTTGCTCGCACTGGGGGGCTAGGTGTGGGCATCGAGCCGAGTGCCATGAAGCCGGCCAACGTATCTGGTCTCCAGTACGTCTCCTCGGGCCGGCGTACATGGCCCAGCCTTACAGGTGGTGTCCCGGTTCGCCTGCATAGCCCAGTGCGGGCTATCCACCTCGCCGCACTGGCAGGGCTACGGGAACCATTCAACCTGTAAGGTTGGGGATGCTCGGGTGCTCAGAGAGCACGGGTGTCCTCCTTCACGGTCCGGTATATCCGCGCCGACATTCCCACCCCAGCTCAGTACCCACCAGTGCCTACACCACGCACGACAGGCTTCCAGTGCATCTCCAGAGCCCTGTTCTCTTTCCACGCACTCTCCCTAATGGTGCGTGTCTCCAGCCCAGTGCCTTCCAGTTCCGGCACGACGCACCAAGCCCCTGTGCGTCTCAGAGCCCTGGACGCACTGTTCCTTCTCCCGCCTGCGCGCCTGAGGTGGTGCCTCAGCCCGTAACATGAGTTCCAGGTACCTACGCAGCCAGGCCTAGAGGCGCCACGAGAGTCCAGTGTGCCCTGTTCCTGTTCCCCGCCCTCGCCCTGGAGTGCGTGCCCTCAGCGCCGGTACCTCCAGTTCCGGTACCACGCACCAGGCTATAGTGGCGTCTCAGCCGGCCGAGAGTCTGCCGTCTGCCCAGGCGGTTGCCTGAACGGCCGTCTGCCCAGCAGTGCCTGAACTGCCCGTCTGCCCAGCGGCGGCCTGAACTGCCCGCTGCCAAGCGCCATCTGAGCCATCCGTCTCCATAGCGCCATCTGAGCCATCCCGTCTCCCCAGCGCCATCTGAGCCATTCGTGCTCCCCAGTGCCGTCTGAGCCATTCCGTGCTCCCCAGTGCCGTCTGACCATCCGTCTCCCCAGTCCGCTCGAGCCATCCGTCTGCCCAGTGCCGTCCTGAGCCATCCGTCTGTGCCCCGAGCCATTAGAGCCGCCCGTTGTCCCGAGCGTCAGAGCCGATAGTCAGTCAGAGCGCTAGAGCCAGTCGTCAGTCAGGATCTGCCAGGGCCGCAACCAGACAGGATCTGCCAGACGCCAACAGACAGGATCTGCCAGAGACGCCACCGGACAGGATCTGCCAGAGACGCAACCAGAACAGGATCTGCCAGAGACGCCAACCAGACAGGATCTGCCGGAGCCGTCAGACAGTCCATGAGCCTGCCACAGTCATGAGCTGCCCTAAGAGTCATGAGCTGCTACGTCATGAGCCCTAACAGTCATGAGCTCCTGACAGTCATGAGCTGCCCTACAGTCATGAGCTGCCCTACAGTCATGAGCTGCTCCTACAGTCATGAGCTGCCCTACAGTCAATGCATGCTCTGCCCCTTATCCCGGAGCTGCTGCCCTTCCGGAGCTGCTGCCCCTTATCCCGGAGCTGCCCTGCCTTATCCGGACTGCTGCCCCATTCCCGGAGCCTGCCTGCCCTATCCCGATGCTGCTCCTTTATTAGGTGGGTTGAGTTGGAGGGTGGTCATTGGAGGGGATACGGAAGCGGGGAGTGACTATGGTGGGGTGGGGACCTCGTCCACCGCCAGAGCCGCCACCGTGGACAGACGCCCACCCAGACCCTCCCCTAGACTTTTGTGCTGGTGCGCCCCGGAGTTCGCACCTTAAGGGGGGGTTCTGTCACGTCCTGACCTGTTTTCTCTTGTTTTGTATGTCTTTATTGGTCAGGGCGTGAGTGTTGGGTGGGTAGCTATGTTTTGTATTCTATGTTGGGTTTTGTGTTCGGCCTGGTATGATTCTCAATTAGAGACAGGTGTGTATCGTTTGTCTCTGATGAGAGTCATCTAAGGCAGCCGGGTTTCACTGGGGTTTTGTGGGTGTTTGTTCCTGATGTCGTGTTTGGGCACACAAGGGTTGAAGTTAGTCACGTTTGTTGTGTTTGTAGTTTTGTAGTGTCTTGTTTGCTGTTTTCATTAAAAGTATGATTAGATCACCAATCCGCATCTTGGTCCGATCCATGCCTCCTCCTCGTCTGAGGAGGAGAACAACAATGACTGCCTTTACAATACTGTCGGCGTAATTTGTAAACGCACGACCTTGCTGTTCTTTGTGCAGCTTCAAATGTCGAACAAAGTTGGAAATTGTTGCACCTCCGTCTGTAATTTTCTTCCCGCATGTTTTGCAAGTTGCAATCCGTTTTTTGTTGATACAGCGTTGTCCCTAATAATTTGGGGTATCATCTTTCCAAGGGCTCCATCTGAATTCACCCGCCGACGTTCCTCTGCACTGCCACGCACAACTTTTTTTCAGCTGGCACAATTTGATTGGCTGCTGTCTGATTCAAACTGTAATCCGTTAAATGAAGAGTTGATGCGCTGCACACTTTTTTTTAATAGCATAATTTTTTATATTTGGGCTTGGGGAGGGTATCAAGCCCAAACCTAGATCTACAGGTCTAAACCTCCCTCCTCCTCCCTCCCTTCCACCTACAAACAGGACTTACTGACACCCCTATCACACCCCTATCACACACCAACACACCCACATCCCTATCTTTCACTCTCCCTCTGTCTCATTCTTTTTCCATTTTTCCCCCTCTTTCTCTCCTCCKCCCTTCCATTCCTCTCCATTCTTTGTCTCCTGAAAATGAATAAACAAGGCAAATACCCGTCACCCACAAAACAAACCAATACAGATTGTAGGCCAGTGGGTGGTCTTGTATGGGGCTCTGCTTAAGGTTAAATATCTTTAATCCAACCAGGCTGGAAAACTAAATATTCTCCCTAGCCAAATCCTCTTTCTGCACCCCCCCAGCACCCCCACCCCTCATACTCCACTCTCCTCTCTTTCTCTATTCTCCCCTTAGTCTTCTCTCTCTTTATAGTTGCACGCTCTTCACTTTGGGGCAAGACGTTTGTTGTTTATGCTCTGGTTAATTTATTCACTCAATAGGGTTTCATAAAACAGCTTATAWAGGATAAACACAGGGTCTCACCATAAAAATAGAGCAAACAAATCTAACTTACTCTCTACTTCCCTAGTCATGACGGACCAACCGTAAGACTGAGAGCTGTACTTTTCAACATGATGAGAGGAGGAATTATTGAGAGAGCAAATTCGAGCCTGACCAGAGGGTCTCCTTCTCTATCATCTAATCAGTGTTTTACCCAGCCACTGCCAGCCTCAATCTTGTAAAGATGATATTACAGACATATCAGCCATAGTCCTATCTCTGGCCCCCCTCAGCCCCCCCCCCACACACACCATTCCCCATCCCAGAGATAACAGGGAGATTGCATCCCCTTCCTTGCCTTCAAAAAGACCAGATAAGAGCCACATTTTATCAGCAGGCTCTATAATTTGGTGTTAACTTTGCACATATTTGCTAGTCAAGTGCAGTGAAATGACAGGCCAGGTGGATGGTGTCTCTCTGTCTATCGTGGCCTCTCCTCTCCAGTCTCTCCTGGGGCCATCTGGCTGGCCAGTCCGTAGTCAGGACGACCAGGAGAGTAAGTGCAGTCGATGGGCAGGTAAARGCTGCCTTGATGAGGCCTGGACCGGAGCTCCTCTGGATCTGTGTGGCTCCTAAGCTGAGGGGATGGAGAGAGAGGCAGGCTGGTTTACCGGCTCACCACCATCAATACATCAGTGGCTTAGCGACCAGATTAACAGCCTGCGAGTGGTCAGGGCCACAAAACTGCTCCACTCACCTCTCTATTCAGTGGGGCTGTGGGGCGGGCAGGGGGGTGAGGGGGAGTAGGGAGAGGGGGGGATCTCAGTCATCAGGATGAGCACACAGGGACCCCTGTCTGTTTAGGTTTGGGCTGTTGAGGAGAGTCTGGGGACAGATAAATAACAGGAGTGCAATGGAAATGTGGACCTAGCTGTTTGAATTTCACTCCCATTACCTTGTAACGCCCTACTAGTGAGTTTAAATGGCTATTTGATGGGTTAAGTCTAATGCTGGTGGTATGCATTTTATTTGCTATATTAAAGGGATACTTCAGGATTTTGCATGCAGTTTGAAGGAAGTTGCTAACTAGTGTTAGCACAAATGCTAAATAGCGTTAGTGCAATGACTGGAAGTCTACTTTAACGCTAGCATGCTAGTAGATGCCATAGACTTCCAGTCATTGCGCTAACGCTAGTTAGTATTGGCTCTCGAAACTATCTCTAACTTTCTTCATACTGGATGCGGAGACTTAAACATTTTATCCATAAGTTCATCTTACTCTGGGGCAGTAGATAAAGGTCTTATTGCCTAAATCCCAAAGTGTCCCTTTAATATTCAGAACTAGTCTAACATTAAACAATTCTCTCTATGGGCATTTTTTCTTTAAAGATGGGAACTCACCAAGCCAACCCCATAGCCCAAACACAATTGCTAGGGAGATTTGAACTCCTAACCTGGAGATCCTCAAGGCCTTAGTTCCATAGTGTGGGGATAAAAAGTCAACCCCACCCTCCCCCATGGCGATGACTGTCCATCCAGGTGGCGTATGTTTGGCCTAATTGCCGTGTTCTGGAGTCCAGCGTTAGGACTGGGAGTTGTAAATCTATCAGTGTTATGGGGGCAATGTTTTCTCCAGATGTAGACGAAAGATTTCATCCCTTTGTAATTAAGCAGTGCAGCCCAGGGTGTCATATGGTTTTTATTGGGGCARTCTGGGAAAAATCATTTCGCACCTTGTTTTCTCATCATGCCCTTTATTCTTGTATAAAAGGAGGGATAGAAGGGAGAGAGGAGATTTTTAAGAAGGAAAGGAAGGAAAATAAAATCTGTTTGAATTCCTATATGGAAATGACTGGGTATTGATTTAGGAGACAGAGGTGGGAAGGGGAGGGGGCAGCACAGGGGCCAATCAAAGACTTTCTCAGACAGAAAACAGTAAGAGGAAATAAAAAGATTCAATTAGAATACAGAGAATTTTCCCAAATGTTATCGTTTCCTCCTGGTGTCTCTGTTTCCACCTGTGCTCTACTTTAAACTCATTAAAGGAATGAGAGAGAGAGAGAGAGAGAGAGGGAGGGAGTGCACAGAGTTACGGGTTAGGGACAGGAACGCTGTTCAACTTCTCAATGACAGCGCTAGTTTATAGCCTTCACATTCCCTCATAACAAACTGATGCCTGGAATAAAGAACACTGTAGAAACGATTGTCCCTCACTCCCCATAAGCCCCACCCTCTTGCCATCATCACCAGTCACCCCCACCTCACCCTTTTTTGTTTATGTGGCAAACTTAGGGGTCAAACRTTCTGAGGTGAGTGTTTTTTTTTARWKMWSWCASKMSMMGWYAYKGRGSMAMAGAGYGYMWWMGSKRRTMTMRWKAAWAWYWSSRMTRWCACARWTMTYTMTTWTAWAYKYCWRTTRWKWKMCMSMGMGWMWTWRYSYMKMSTGRMKWSRRSTMMMYGYGSSRCTCTCTCTCTCTGTTCCCTGRGAGCACAGATCAGAAATACAGACAGCAGAGGAAGTCTTCACCACAGCCTCTRAGCTCCTCTCCTCTCAGCTCCCTCCCAGATCCCAGGACCGCTTCCAAATCACTGAGAACTATTCCTCATCTCCTTCCTCGCCAGTCACCGTGCCAGGCCCACAAACCCCACTTTATAACGCCACCACATTCAATCAACACCAGACCTAAAATTAGGGCCCGCTGAATGATTCAAACGTGYATCCTTCTTTCAAATGGCRTATCTCTGTCACTACTTAGYAATYTCCTTAATTTATGCTTGTACGGTTGGAATGGWRTTGTTYGAGTAATTAGAACCATAAGGACTCTGTGCTACTGTATAAACGGGGTCTCTTGGAGCCAGTACGTTTACGTGCCATGAGAGTCGATTGCTAAATCTGTTTTGCAAATTATTATTCAAAATCGTCGATACATTAATTTAAGCAACTGAACGGAGAGTCTAGTTTAATGAGTTATYTGAACCAGGCTTTATTAAATATTTGTTTATGTTGCACGGGAGAGTAGTGTATATTAGTTCTTGCAGTGGTGTGTCCCAATGGGCCCAGATCTCCARGAACACAATCCCTGCTTTTGTTCTCTCCACTGTTCCTCTGATGCACCTCCTGTGTCTCCAGACTASTCTTCCCAACATCATTTCACAGATGAGTTATGAGAGCACCGGTCTGTGTTGGAGATGATTCCCTCCATATTGCCAGCTAATATCCCCCTCCTTTAYGTCAGGATCCAGTTACTGGCCTCCATGGTCCCTGCAGGAACGGCCTTTGTTCCTGAATGGCTGGGAACAGGAACCTCTCTCTCTACATTAGATGTTTTTCCTTCTTCATGAAAAATAAATGTAGCCCCTTTTTATTCCTCTTAGACAAATCTGACGGGGTTTCTTCTCAGTTCTTCCATTTCATAGTGCTGCAATAGGCACCTTTGAAATTTAGAAAATATGAAATGTTAGAATGACGGGAGTTTATGGGATCAAAACAGAATATCAGATTGAATAAAATCGGGATTATAGGAGTGACGAGACAAATGATTACAAATCCCTCAGTACATGAAACAARCCTCCAAAAAGCTGATCGTTCTCAGGACCTGCTGTCTGTACAGTGATTTCCTGCCGGAGAGTGGGTTTTAACACACCTCGTCTCTTTCACTCCAAATGGGGCTTATCATTCAATTTTCCTCKATTTCCGGCTATTTCTGGCCTCATTTTCAGTTTGCTCTATCATGGTGGACTCACTGKCAAAGAACAGGTTGGAACAATTTGTGACATCCCTCTAGAATCACRTTTGATCATTGGCATTCTTTGATTGGTCATTTTATGTGTGTTYGTAGAGTGGGCTGTAACACCATTAGCTGATATTATATATACTGTAGGCTGCATGGCCTCAGAGGCCACTTATATACACAGCATATTACACATGTAGAGTAAATGAAAATGGAAATATGGCGTGTCTGAGTTTTGAAGTTCATTTGAAGGATATYCCTGTAAATTCTAGGGATAGATTACTGTAGATTACTACCTGTAAGTCGTGCAGTTTGGTGTGAGAGCCGCCCTGCCCGTACATCTGGAGGGCCGTTTAGTGCCTTTCAAAGAAAAGCAACAGGAACAGAGTATTCCCCGTATTCAACTTAACTTTTAAATCATTAAACATGATGAAGCCATCTCCGCAAAGTCAGGGGTTTATATACGAAAATCAAACGCCATCTGCCATCTCTGATCAGAGGCAACAGCCTTCAGGCCGGGGTTACGAAGGCACAACAGGAAAAGCCATTAACTGCCAATCACTGTATCGATCGACAAGCCAGTCCACCACTACCACTCACCATCTCCCCCCCCCCCCCCACCCCACACACCCACTCAGACTCACACACATATAAGCACTTACTGTATACAAACACACATCAGTCACATAACAAACTTCCCTCATACTGCCGGTTGGTTAAAGCTGAAATGTGGAGGTTAGGCACTCATCAGAGGAAAGTACACTCCTTTCCCCGCCTCTCTCTCCTCTCTCTTGCTCTCTGTCTAAGCGTTCTTAATGATCTAAAGATCGTCTTGCTGCTACTTCCACGTAAGACAAGGTTGTCTCTTTACCTTGGCTTGTTGTCTATGTTGTCTGAAGAACAGTCACGCAGCATATAGATATTTTCAATTTAAAACACAACCCTGCGTCTCTCCTATCTAAAAATCACCCCAAAGGAACTCTGCCACCATGTCTAAGTGAGCGCAGACACTCCACCACTCATCCGTTTCCCTTAACATTTTTGGAGTCCGACATCAGATAAAAAGGGAAAACTAATAGTCAGCCAAGGACAAAAGAGGAAAAAAAGGGGGATTGATTTTTTCCTCCATTTCCAATGGTGTCGTTGGACTAAGGGTCATTAGAAGAATATTTACCTACTTCCCAGCTTAATAGAGATGCTGTGTATCAGGGAGTGATCGGGAGCAGAGGTCAGGGCTGGGGGAGCAATTAAAGTGTATGGATCCAGGACCAGGGCCCGTCCCATGTGTGTGCTGCAGGCACCAACTGATAGGTGAGCTGAAAGAAGGAAAGGCAATGCAAATTGAACATGGCTTTTTAAATGTATTGAGCCATGCTACAAATGAACTGAGTGCACTAGGAAGACATGCTCACACTATCTTTAATAGGAGTACACATAATGCACTCATTCAGTTTTTTCACTGTTATTGTTGTTTTTGCTTACCACGTCAGTACTCTAATTTCAAAGTGCCCCAATATCTAAGAATGTCTTTCTTATTTATTTCCTCGTATCTCTTTCTCGCTCCCATTTGAGTGGTCTTCCCTCTGGCCACACAATAGCCAGATCCAGGGCAGGCATCAGGCATGATAATGTGCCCGTAGGCCTATGCCTCGCTCTCCTCTGTGGTGGCCTCATCACACATCAGCCTGGGAGGAGAGGGAAGAGAGAAGAGAGAGAGGGAGGAGGGAAAGAAGAGGGAGATACAAACCAGACTAGCCATTTTCCTCGTCCTGCTCATAAATATTTGTTGGCTGATTTATAAACAGCGGAGCAGAGACAAGATCAAAGTGAACTGTAACGGTTATATAAAACCAGGGCTTTTCACGACACTGCCCTACAACACACCATGCTTATACCTATTAAAACAAAGCCATATATCACACGCCATATTGCAAGACTATGAGTGGCCCTGTGCGTTTAAAGCTTGTGTGTTCCCCTGCTATGACTCTAGGTCTCACAGCGCTAGACTGAGCTGCTCACACTGCTAAAAGGCTGTAGTATGTGCTATTGCTAGCACTCTCCGCACTCAGCCTGTAAACTCTGTCTGAGTTCAGTGGACGTTTGATATTTTGTAAATGTCTGTAGCCAGTAAATATATGCTCGTGTATACAGCAGTTTAACAAGAGGAGTCAGTGTGTCCTAGAAAAGAGGGAGTAGACAGCTGCACAGGCTGGTTCAGCAGCCAGCCGGTCAGCCAACACAAAGGCCATGCCATCTCAGAAGAGGGAGGAGGAGGTGGGGGGGGGGGGTCAGTTCTGTCGTGGGACAGCTTTATGGGTCCAAGCCTGGACAGAGAGAGAGAGAGAGCTTGAGATCTGCAGTATCATACACAGCAACACCCCCTAGGCCCACTGGCCCGGGAGAAGAGTGGAGTAGGGCAGACATTCCACACCTACAGACAGTGTTTACCTCCCTTTTCCTGGTCTGACTCAGCACCCCTGGGAGTGAGGGTGTGTGGGGGTATGAGAGGAGAGGCACTGCTCTCCCTCTCTGCTGACCCCAGCCCTCTCCCAGATTAATAACAGCAGAGACTGGCAGATGCAGGGAGGGCCGTGAGGACGCCTGCTAGTTGACCTCTCTGGGAGGGAGAGCAGGGTGGGTAATGGGAGAGAAAGAAAGTCTTTCTCAACTAAGATTCCCCCCTTTGTCCTAAAAATAGCTGAATAAACAGGGGATCCATCACCAGGACATGTGCCCAGGCAGCCAGGCTGGGTGACAGTGGTGGTGATGGGGCTAGGCTTCATGGGGAGGGTGACTGCTAAACAGCCTGTCTGTCTGAGGACATCTGGCCCCCTGGCTCACAGGGAACATGGTGACACTGTTTTCACTGCACACTTCACCTTATCCCTTACATAACACATAGCCAGCCAGCCAGCTAGCCTCTATCTCTCTCTGTCTCTCTCATGTGTGAACACTCACTCACAGACAGAATAACTCTGCACATTTTCTTTACCCACTGGGCTTTGTCTGTGTATTATAGCAGCTACTATGACGTGAGAGGGTTTTATACTGTATGTGTGTGTTTGGTTGTATAACTGTTTACTACCAACAGTTGAAACTGGAGGAACCAGTTCAACCATTTTAGCGGAAACCTCCAAGCGAGGACATGTTTGATAGGAAAACCACAGCAGCGCTGGTGTGGACATGGAGGACAGATCCCGTGAGTGAATATTCTATTAAAGTTATGCCTTGTATTTATGCAGAAGATTGAGGGTATTGCAGGGTGAGTCTGTCCAGGTAGGCCGGTGTTCTCTGTTCTGCATAGGGGTGTGTGCGTGTGTGAACTGTATGCACGTGCGTGCGCACGTGCGTGTGTGTGTAAGAGAGAATGGAAAGCAGACAGCTTCTCCCCAGTGTGTCTGACTCCAGCATGGTGAGAGTTGAGTTCAAAGCCCTGCTGGAACATCACAGGGCTGAAGCTGAGTGAGGCAGAGTGAGGCAGAGTGAGTCAGACGAGCCAGCCCGTGGTCTGGGAAGGGTTACTGAATTATTACTGATGGTTTCAGGGTAACTGTCNTCAGTCACATAACAAACTTCCCTCATACTGCCAGGTTGGTCTAAAATGTGGAGGTTAGGCTACTCATCAGAGGAAAGTACACTCCTTTCCCCGCCTCTCTCTCCTCTCTCTTGCTCTCTGTCTAAGCGTTACCCTTCAAATGATCTAAAGATCGTCTTGCTGCTACCTTCCACGTAAGACAAAGGTTGTCTCTTTACCTTGGCTTTGTTGTCTATGTTGTCTGAAGAACAGTCAGTCAGACAACATATAGGATATTTTCAATTTAAAACACAACCCTGCGTTCTCTCTATCTAAAAATCACCCCAAAGGAACTCTGCCACCATGTCTAAGTGAGCGCAGACACTCCACCACTCATCCGTTTCCCTCAACATTTTTGGAGTCCGACATCAGATAAAAAGGGAAAACTAATAGTCAGCCAAGGACAAAAGAGGGAAAAAAGGGGGGATTGATTTTTCCCCCTCCATTTCCAATGGTGTCGTTAGGACTAAGGGTCATTAGAAGAATATTTACCTACTTCCCAGCTTAATAGAGATGCTGTGTATCAGGGAGTGATCGGGAGCAGAGGTCAGGGCTGGGGGGAGCAATTAAAGTGTATGGATCCAGGAATCCAGGGCCCGTCCCATTGTGTGTGCTGCAGGCACCAACTGATAGGTGAGCTGAAAGCAAGAGAAAGGCAATGCATATTGAACATGGCTTTTTAAATGTATTGAGCCATGCTACAAATGAACTGGAGCTGCACTAGGGACAGATGCATGCTCACACTATCTTTAATAGGAGTACGCATAATGCACTCATTCAGTGTTTTCCACTGTTATTGTTGTTTTTGCTTACCAACGTCAGTACTCTTCAAAGTGGCCCGAATATCTAAGCAATGTTCTTTCTTATTTATTTCCTCGTATCTCTTTCTCGCTCCCATTTGAGTGGTCTTCCCTCTGGCCACACAATAGCCAAATCCAGGTCAGGCATCAGGCATGATAAATGTGGCCCGGGGCCTATGCCCTCGCTCTGCCTCTGTGGTGGCCTCATCGACACATCAGCCTGGGAGTGAGAGGGAGAGAGAGAATGAGAGAGAGGGAGGGAGGGAAAGAAGCAGGGTGAGATACAAACCAGACTAGCCATTTTCCTCGTCCTGCTCATAAATATTTGTGTGGCTGATTTATAAACAGTGGAGCGAGAGACAAGATCAAAGTGAACTGTAACGGTTATATAAAACCAGGGCTTTTCACGACACTGCCCTACAACACACCATGCTTATACCTATTAAAGACAAAGCCATATATCACACGCCATATTGGCAAGACTATTGAGTGGCCCRGTGCYGTTTAAAGCTTGYTGTTGCCCCTGCTATGACTCTAGGTCTCACAGCGCTAGACTGRYAGCTGCTCAC
Organism: Salvelinus sp. IW2-2015; assembly: GCF_002910315.2. Lineage (NCBI taxonomy): Eukaryota > Metazoa > Chordata > Actinopteri > Salmoniformes > Salmonidae > Salvelinus > Salvelinus sp. IW2-2015. The sequence goes on from NW_019942946.1 coordinate 150,607, forward strand.
ACTYCTAAAAGGCTGTAGGTATGTGCTATTGCTAGCACTCTCCTGCACTCAGCCTGTAAACTCTGTCTGAGTTCAGTGGGAAGTTTGATATTTTGTAAATGTCTGTAGCCAGTAAATTATATGCTATCGTGTAATACAGCAGTTTAACAAGAGGAGTCAGTGTGTCCTACAGAAGAGGGGAGTAGACAGCTGCACAGGCTGGTTCAGGCAGCCAGCCGGTCAGCCAACACAAAGGCCATGCCATCTCCAGAAGAGGGAGGAGGGGTGGGGGAAAAGGGGAGGGGGTTCGGGGTCAGCTCTGTCGTGGGACAGCTTTATGGGTCCAAGCCTAGACAGAGATAGAGAGAGAGACTGAGATCCACAGTATGATACACAGCAACACCCCCTAGACCCATTGGCCAGGGAGCAGAGTGGAGTAGTGCAGACATTCCACACCTACAGACAGTGTTTACCTCCCTGGCCCTGGTCTGAATCAGCACCCCTGGGAGTGAGGGTGTGTGGGGGTATGAGAGGAGAGGCACTGCTCTCTCTCTCTGCTGACCCCGGCCCTCTCCCAGATTAATAACAGCAGAGGCTGGCAGATGCAGGGAGGGCCGTGAGGACGCCTGCTAGTTGACCTCTGTGGGAGGGAGAGCAGGGTGGGTAATGGGAGAGAAAGAAAGTCTTTCTCAACGGAGATTCCCCCCTTTGTCCTAAAATAGCTGAATAAACAGGGGATCCATCACCAGGACATGTGCCCAGGCAGCCAGGAAGGGTGACAGTGGTGGTGATGGGGCTAGGCTTCATGCTAAACAGCCTGTCTGTCTGAGGACATCTGGCCCCCTGGCTCCCAGGGAACATGGTGACACTGCACACCTCACCTTATCCCTTACATAACACATAGCCAGCCTCTCTATTTTTAATTTAACTAGGAAAGTCAGTTAAGAACTTAAGAACAAATTCTTAWTTASAGTGACGGCCGACTGGGGAACAGTGGCTTAACTGCTTTGTTCATGGGCAGAACGACAGATTTTTACCTTTTCAGCTCAGGGATTCGATCCAGCAACCTTTCGCTCTAACCACTAGGCTACCTGCCACCCTCTATCGCTCTCTGTCTCTCTCATGTGTGAACACTCACTCACAGACAGAATAGCTCTGCCCATGTTCTTTACCCACTGGGCTTTGTCTGTGTATTATAGCAGCTACTATGACGTGAGAGGGTTTGTATGTATGTGTGTGTTTGGTTGTATAACTGTTTACTACCAACAGTTCAAACTGGAGGAACCAGTTATTTTAGTGGAAACCTCCAAGTGAGGACATGTTTGATAGGAAAACCACAGCAGCGCTGCTGTGGACATGGAGGACAGAGCCCGTGAGTGAATATTCTATTATAGTTACGCCTTGTATTTATGCAGAAGATTGAGATTATTGCAGAGTCTGCCCAGGTAGGCCGGTGTTCTCTGTTCTGCATAGGGGTGTGTGCGTGTGTGAACAGTATGCACGTGCGTGTGTGCGTGCGTGAGAGAGAGAGAATGGATAGCAGACAGCTTCTCCCCAGTGTGTCTGACTCCAGCATGGTGAGAGTTGAGTTCAAAGCCCTGCTGAAACATCACAGGGCTGAAGCTGAGTGAGGCAGAGTGAGGCAGAGTGAGTCAGACGAGCCAGCCCGTGGTCTGGGAAGGGTTACTGAATTATTACTGATGGTTTCAGGGTAACTGTCRGACCGCAGGTCTGGCGAATATTAATCATTTATTTGATTGTCTGCATGTGCTGATTAATCAATCTGAGYMKMYRKMGKWMYARTAYCRKYRRKWTRKTTRKTWWYWAKYYAMAWMWMAWAAGACTTTAAAATATCATGTTCCATTTATCATTTATTTTTAGTCCCCTGCTGATGAGGGAGAAATAAAAACTGAGGTGAGATTGGGCAGAACAGCAACAGAGGGGAAGTGCTGGGGGAAGAGGGGAAAGGGGAAAGGGAGAGGGAAAGGGAGAAAGGGAGAATTAAAGGGGCTTTTAGATCTACCCAGAAGAGGAAAAACGGCAGATTTAACTACGGCAGAAACATACTGTAGAGACCTCATGGAGGCATAGACCAATAGATACGCTTTCATTAAAAGAGCCAGTGAGAGAGGCGGGAGAGAGAGAGAAAGGGAGGAGAAACAACAGGACCAGGAAGTTGGTGGGAAAGTGATTGTTCTCTCCACCTGGAGCAGACTGTCTGCCTGCCTGTCTGTCTGGGAAAAGGGCGGAGTGCTGTTGCWGTGGACTCTTGCCCTGCTCTCTCCTCTAGGTAAATTCAGTTCTCTTACTGAGTGTAGCTTAATCCAACAATTGCAGAATTCCTGGGTGCAGCCCCACCTACGCCATATCCACGCTATAAATTCTCTTTCCGCCGACTGTTTGTGTTATGTCATGTAATTCCTTTGATTCCGACATATCTCTGTTTGTAAATACAAGAGGCACTCAAAGGGRTGTGGTTACTTTACAAGTATGGCGCCCCCGGCGCTTTGGTGGAGAATAGTGGGAGGGAGAGACAGAGAAAYGGATAGGGAGAGGTGGTTAGAAACTGTATATACTTCCCGTGGCTCCTCTGCCAAGCCCACTCCCACCAGCCTCTGGTTGCACGGTCATGCAGTCAGTCAGGCAGAGAGGCAGGAAGACAGGCAGGCAGAGGCAACAGCACAGCAGAGAGGAACGGAGTAAAACAGAAACAGGGCAGAAAGCTGAGAGGGAGGAGTATGTCCTCACTCATGGCTGAACACSMCTCCTTAATTATGCGCTTTTCAGCAGGTTTTATCTTTACCACTTTCCTCCCGGGTTGAGATTAGTGCTCACCATGCTTGATTTACTGCACAATAACTGAACCAGAGGTTTACCTAATCAATAAACAGGAAGGGGAGAAAGTGGTAGCCTTTGAGGTATAGTTTGTGACTTTTGTGCACCAGTAAGCAGGGTGTATAGGTGGACAGGGCAGCGGGACTGTGATGCCAGCCTGTCCGATGCCTGAGCGGTACGTTGAGCTCACCGCTTAGCTGTGCCAGCTCCTCTAGCGTCTCTCCTCGCCACAGTCACTGGAGTGGAAAACATTATGGCAGGTCAACAACAAGGAAGGTCAGCAACAAATCGCATAATAAGGGCACTCCTCCAAAACATTAATAAATTAAAATCACAAGTTGTCCTATAAAAAGGGGCTTAATGCGATCTTATAACCTACGTGTGTAATTTACATTAGAAGGGATACAAAGCTTTCCTGTGCGGTGGGGAGCAGAAGGTTGCTGTGCCCTGTGTTAAATATCCCGAACATTTCATGGGCAGCCAGCTCCAACGACCTCCGTGATGACACTGGSGCTAATGGCGTGAGCTCGCTGTGGTTATTTTGGGAAGCTCCAATGCCCAGCCAGGCCGGCAGAGGCCTTTCAGCACTAGGCTCCTCTGCTCTGGAAAAGCTTCTGCCAGTGTGACTAAAGCAGTAGGCTGCCTCCAATTAGAACGGGCTGTGTTGGATTTTTGTGATGACCACCATATCTCAGCTGTAATTATGCTGCGCTGGGAATGATGAGGGTTTAGGTTATTGATCCTCCATTGATCACCCTGATCAATGAGCACTTTGTTTGTCTTTTTATGGAAAGTGAGGTTATGTTTTTTTCTATGTCTAATGAGCAGGCTGGGCAGAATGACCCTATAAAGCCAGAATGGCTTTTTGTGTTAGCAGGGCCCTGGTGTATTCCATGATAATATTATGGGATAGAGGGGTTAGACCTTCACAGAGCACCACTTTTCAACACAAGTGCACACACTCCRGTTGGGCATGGGTTAGAGGCTGCTGGGGGTCTTAGGAAGAACTCATTTCAAATTCATGTCTAGTTGGGGGGGCAGAAGTAGTAAGGCTTCAGGGCYTGCTTTTTTCATCAGATAGTATCTCTACTGAAAGAGAACAGGACTCATTATATGAACATTGAATGAGTATCAGGTGATTAGGAAAATAATTAGATTTTATTGTATGAAGACGCATACAGGTGGTAACAACCTATAGTGTTTTTAACACCCTATTTGAGGGTTGTATGCTTATCTTAGCTATTATTGGGTTCTATCTCAAAGTAGTTAGATAAAGTGCTAAAGAGGAAGTCTTGGACTGTGATGTGTAGAAGAGGTGCAGGGTTGAAGTTCTATCGTCCTCATAGTAGATGTTGGCATGGACCAGTTGGTGGGTGTACGGAGCTGGTAGAAGAACTCTCAACAGTAGTTTCACTCTACCAACAGGGTACTTAAACCTCCATACATAACATCACAGTCCAAGCCTTCCTCTTTACACTAGCACCTTATCTAACTGCTCCGCCCCCATTCATTCATTTGCATTTTAGTAAGGGGACCACTCGGTGGCCTTGTTGCTCCTTTTGTCAGCTCGCTGCTGCTAATGAAAGATGTCCCCTTAAGACTGGGTTAAATATTGACTCTGGCTCAGTCCCATCATTGGTGTCTTAATTAGCTCGCCAGTGTAGAGATGTAGCTAGGGTAGGACACTGAAGAGGSGCAGGCTAGGGCAAGGCAGAGRGAGRGAAACACTTCCCCTATAGAGYTTTCAAACCCACACTCCAACTACTTCATAGTGAATTTTWTATAAAGAAGAACAGGAAAGTAATGAGAGAAAACACACAGCATTACACTCTCACTGCCTTATTGCATAGCCCGAAGCAGCAACCAATTATGTGGTAATGAAATATTTACACAGCCAAACTGGGAATGCCAGAGGTGAAAGCTAGATAATACAAGCCTGGAGGAGATTGTATTCTGTATCGCTCCTCCCGTTACGTCAGCATCTCTCATCTCAGCCAGCCAGGCTGGAACAGGAGGAGAGAAACGAATGACACCACCAAGCCCAGAGGCTAAAGTATAGGGTCAATTACAGCCCAGCCCTATGGACACCTCTCCTCCACCTCTCCTCCTCTATCTTTCCCCTCTCCTCCTCTCCTCTGACAAGATACACTGGCTCATCTAGGGGCTTCATCTGGGTCATGGTAGCTAGAGAGGTTGGTAGAGAAAAMGAAGGGCAGCCATCTTGGTGACACTGTGACAGACAGTGTGGTGCTGACTGAGAGGTCCAGTTTGACCCCAGGGGTGCAGCACTGGGTCTGGTGACGCATCTGTCATRTGTCCCAGTCACAAAGGGGTCGCATCGGATCTGAGCGGGGGCGACTAGGATGTTTGTTGTCATAGACTAATGGTGTTTTGGTAATGTTCTGACTCTGAGTTAAATTTCCACTGACTGTATTAATCATCACAAGTGCCGTTTGTCTGTACCCCTCACCCCCAAGCCCCTACGGCTTCTCTGCTACCGTACCCCCCACTACCCCCACTCGCTCCCCATCCACCTAACAAGCAGCCTGTGGCCCACACCTCCAGCCGGCCCACAAGGCCATGCTGCAATTGTTTGGCTGGCAAGTGACAAATGGGATACTGTGGGTGTCAGGGTCTCTGTCACCTGTGTGGTCGCCAGGCCGGGGCTGCCTCTACCTCTGCCTCCGTAACAGGCAAACCTGTGTGGTCGCCAGGCCGGGGCTGCCTCTACCTCTGCCTCCGTAACAGGCAAACCCACCATGAAACCAAGTACTCTCATGTACAGCCACAGAAAGTCCGTCATCTGTCTCATTTAGCACCCACACACGTCAGAAACCCTAGACGTCCCTATTCAGCTAGTCAATGCATTGCCATTCAAGAGCACTAGTCCTATTACAATGTGTTGTAATGCATTCCTCAGATTCCCTGCTGACTTGCATGGAATTCGCAGATATTTTGAAGGATTTCATTTTATACGTGGCTCTAGGCTTCTTTAGTGTAGCGTTTTAGCAGTGTGTTGGAAGTGCCTCTAAGGTTTGTAAAATAAACATTTGCCTCAAGCAGGGAGGAGAATATCATTGCAGAGACTATATCCAAACCCCTCCCTATCCCCCAGCCRAGTGCAGAGTAGCCGGCTTACCATGCTAACCATGGCTGGGCTTTAAGCCTTGCCTACAGGCCAAGTCCTAGCAGGGAGGCTGAGTGGTCTGGGTACATCCTGCTGTCAGAATCCTACGAGGTGCTGTCAGCAGAGTTTGTTTGGAAAGGGGGGCAGATAATGTAAGGGAGGAGGGGTGTTCTGCGTTGTGGCTGCCAAGTCCAGGTGTGGATTTTCCACAGACCTGCTTGTTCTCTCTCCCTCCTGTGAAAACGTCCATGTGGCCTGACCTGCATGGGGCTCATAGGAGGTGGCTGGTGAGACAATATCTCATCACTGGCTAGAACAGGCATATACCAGAACACCACTCCACACCACCCCAGCCTAAACTACTGTACTAGGCCTCKGCTCTGACCAGCTGGCTCACTTACCAGACTATCCCAGACACACCAACCAGCTTATTGTTTTCCCTCATCCTGAAAGCCCGTATTTCTCATMAGGATAGATATGACATGTGTTAGTAAAACCTTGATGCCTCCTGACGTCTTGTCTTTATTCAAAGAGAAGACGAGACAATGCATGTGCCTTTGAAATYCATGTGAACATCTCTMTTGCTTGGGTTTGATGGAGTCTGTCTCCTYTTTGGAGCTGTAATGAGAACCAGAGAAACACATTCTTCCCCAGTCAGTCCTGTCCTAATAATTACCATCACCACTGTCCAAAATGGAGGGTTGTGTTGTTGACGAGGCAGTGGGAGGCAGTGGGTTGCTGGGAAGAGCAGCACAAGGGCAGGTCCAGAGTTGCCCTCCTGATGTTCCAGATGGCATGGAGCCGGTGCAGATGTCATTGAGTGATTGGAACAGCTGTTTGCTTTGTGCCCCCGTGGCGCAACACATCTGTCGCCTCCTGCAGGCAGAGTTATTGTACTGCAGCGTCGGCTCTGCTCTCTGCTCGGCTCGCCCAGGCTAGCATTCATWAAAGCACCAGGAGGCTAAACTGTTAATTAGCTGCTCAGAGAGAAGGGCGACGGCTCGCTATTCATTTGCCATTCTTTTTTTTCTTATTATTCCTGTGCTTGACATCATTTCCTGCCCGTCTCAGAATCATTTGCTGTGTGTCGCAAAAGTAGGGGCCCGTCTCATTAAGATGGGGGAAATGTGTTTATCTGGCTGCTATTAGAAGTGGACCTTATGTATGTATGGCCATGCTTATCCAAATATTGTTAATGAGAGGGACCCGGGATGCCTGCGTGGGGCTCCGGTGGGCATAGGCCCAGGCTCGTTATCACCGTGCTGGGCATTGATCTCTCCCCGCTCAGCTTCCTCCTCCTCTCTTAGAGCAGAGTGACTCACTCATGAATTATATGAACACATTGATTAGCTGATTGAGAGCCATTGTTTCGAGCCCAGGGTCAATATTGAAGAAGGGATTACCCAACTCTTGTTTTCGCCCAGTGTATGTGAGAATGTATTATTCGGCTGCTTGTCACTACACCCCCCCCTCGCTCCCCAGCCACACAAAGAGACATGCTACCGCAGCATACACAATCAACATGGGCCYAATGACTGGCTGCATTGATTGCCTTCCCTCTGCAATTATGTTCCCATTGTTTACTTTCCAGCATCTTACTTATTAAAAAGGAATTCAATAATTATTGCTTTATTTAATGTTAAAGTTAGGCTGAGTGGCTGCCTGAYGCCGAGGCCCAGCCAGCAGCAATATTGTATTAAGGCACTGTGACCCCCGACTCCCACTGTGCTCCCAGCGGCCTGTGTTTACCTATTGCCCAGCCTGTAGAGAGCTACTGTCATCCATCTTTACCTCGCTGCCCTCCCCGATGACAAAGAGGCCTCCTTTCTCTCTCAGACAAATATGCAGCCTGTTGTTTTTTCATTTGTAGCAGTTGATCATCGCCCCACTGACTGTAGGGAGAGTCACTAATTGTCTGGTGTGCTTTTAGACAAAYGGGGAGAGCCCAGGGTTGGGCAGAGAGGGATTAGGGAGTGAGAGGAGAGGAGAGAGGGGAAGGGGAGGGGGACAGGAAGCAGTAGGTATGCAGTTTGGGGCGGATACATGCAGTCCCCCCAGCCACAGCACAACGTCTGGGCATGTCGCCGCTCGCAGTGGCTAATTCGAACCAGCCGCTGAACTTGGCACCCGCAGCGGCTTCTGTGGTCGTGGCTGCTGTTCCTGCTGCTGCCGGCGTAGTGGGAATCACAGGCAAAGCTGCAAGCACTCAGACTCCAGCCGCTCTCCCTATCTTCTCTCTGCTAAACAGCCTACTTCCTCTCCAGGGGAATCCCAGAGCCCCTCTTTACAAGACCCCAGCCTCCTGCACCCCACACAACCTGCCAAGTCTCTCACACACACATACACACACACACACACACACACACACACACACACCACACACACACACACACACCACACACACACACACACACACACACACACACAACACACACACACCACACACACACACACACACACACACACACACACACACACACCCCAGGGCTACCTGTGCCAGCACACGGCTCAGTCAGCTCACACACTGAGATATAAGACAGGAGTGGTGTTTTATTCTACACCCAGCCCAGAGTGGGTTTTTCAGCCCATCTTCTTTGTGTCTTTTCACAGTGAAATACAATCACCTCTTTGGATGTAATTGCTGCCATGCCATCAGTGTGTGTGAATAACATAGGTGCTACTTGACATTATTCATCAACATGCCTTGTGCCTGGAACCAGGTCATCATTTTGCCCCTCGGTCAATGGAGAAACCATGACTACTGGCGTTATGATATCACCGGATATGGTATCCGAAATTGATATGGTAAAGAGTATGGATCAGGTTTAAATGGCAGCACACTGTGGCCTGTAGGTTCTGTGTCTTCTCCCTGTCTCTGTCCCATGTTCACCTCCTGTCACCAGCTCTCACACACACACACAAACACACTCAGTGCCGTCCGGAAAGCGTCCAGCTTTACCTTTAAGTGCTGAGAATCACTGGGATAATTACAAAGCAATACACAGCCAGACACTCACTGGCTCGTTCACACAGGGAATTTGGCAGCTCTCGCTGAATTGATAGCCATTTAGCCCGTGGATAGTCATCTGTTTTAATGCATTAATTTTGTATTAACAGCACTGCCAAATGTAATGGTGGAAATTGGGGTAGGATCATAATGGAGAGTGTGTGTGTGCCTGTCTCTGTGTGTGTGTGTGTGTGTGTGTGTGTGTCTGCGCGCACCTTAGTTTGCACGTGTGTGTTTATGTGTGTGCATGTATTATACTGCTCCATTGGGGGCCATTCTGTGGAATTACCGGCTTGTGTTGGCACTCTAGCTGCCTTCCACCCTTCCAGTAATACCCACGTCCATGTCACGTTGGCTCTCCTCTCTTCTCCTCTCCCAGCTACTGTTTTGGTTAAAGGTGTATTTTTACATCCCATTGAAGTGGATGGAAATGCAGGTGTATGCAGCACTCTGGGTGGGTGTTGTAACTGATCTGCCCTTATATTGCCCACTGAGAGGCCAGGGTGCAGTGTTAAGTTGCCAGAGAGATMATGTGGTGGCGCCCACACCGCCCCTGTCCCTCTCTACCTGTACGAGCACAGAGCCCTGCTTCAACCCCCACAGAGAGAGGAGGTAGAGTACAGAGGCCTGGCTACAGAACAGCACACACATTCTGCCTCCCTCGCCCCATCCTTCTCCAGCACTCCATGCTCCCATTCTRTTATCCATGCTCGGCTAAAACTCCTGTCTCCTGTACGGCTGTCGTAAATTCCCYGCCAATTAAATGGAACTGAAGAGAAAATGAAACCATGCGGCCTGTTGAGGAAGGGCTGACAGCCGTCCTCCAGCCTCCACCCAACTCTGTAGCTCAGCTCCTCTCAGGGCCTCAGTGGGGTGCTTGGTGCTCTGGGGCCCCGGTGCAGGGCAGCCCAGGCAGCCTCCTCTCCTCTCCTTTGGAGCGGCCAGGCCAGCTCCTCCCAGCTCTCTCTCCCAACATGACTTTTTAATTAAACCGCRGAATTCCTGCACTCCAGTTGGAGGTGATTTATCAGCTAGMGGCTTCATTGCAGGATCATAGGAAACAGACACAGGCCCTGTCTAATGCATTACTGTGTTTCACATCCAACGTTTGTGTGTACGTGTGTGTGTGCTCCTAGATAGCATCACTAGACTCTCTCACATCTATAATGTTGATGGAATCCTGTGTGTTTGTGAGCGTGCGCATGCATGGGGGTGTATCAAAGAGCCCCTGTCCCCATGGGTAGTGTTTAATCCCGTTTCTCATATAGAGCTCCCAGCCTACAACTGGTCAGATGGAACGGTCCGGGGAGGGGGGTGCACTGCTGTGTTGGCCCTGTACTGATCAGGCCCCATATCTCTAACAACAGTCCTCCATCACCCCCACACTCTGTTTGGTACGGCCCGGTGCTGAGTAAGTGTGGTTGTTAACACACTTACAGGTGTCTGTGGTCTGTAAGAGGTGGTGATACAGAGGGGGGTGAGGTCTGGTTTGGACTGAGTCGGGCCCTGCCTACAGCCCAGTCAGTTTGGAGGTGATATACGGCCTGTTCTAGGCCAGGCAGTCTCAGGTTRACTCCTGCATAAATCCTGTCCTTTTTATGGGACAGGATTAAAACTCCCAGGATTTTTTTTCTACCTCCTGAAACRAACTTTGAAGTTTAGGTCAGGTGTCGTCTGTTTTTTTTGTGTGAACTCACTGTCTCCTTGTAGATTTTTGCAGCCTTGAATCTTAATGCAGTCCCTCTCGCTCCCTTTTTTTTGTTCGACATCTGCTATGCCTAAAAAACGTGTGCCATTTCTCAGCTCAGCAATCACACAATGGATTTGGTGTTATCTACGAGTAAATCTGTCTGTCAGATTTCTCTGTACCTGAGCTCTGCTGCAATATGTGCGGACGGAAGAGAAGGGCGGGGGGGGGGGAGAAGGAGGGGAAAGGAGGGATACAGCTCGCACGAGCAGAATATCCAGCAGCACCTATTCAATGACATCATGGAGGGCTTCAAACGAGGCGAGGAGGGAGAGCACAGAGAGAGAGACAGACCCTTTTAGAATCACCTAATATCTCTATTACACAGAGCTGTGGGGCTTGCAAAAAATAAAAACTCCCTTCCTTTTCCTGGAAGCAGTGTCCTAATGTACGTTTAGGTGTAGAAGTGAGAAATATAAAACCAGGGAGAATGGAATACAATTGCCCAGAAAAGCCCATAGCGATATTACAATATTACCAGAAAATTAAACATTAGAAGAAAAGGACGGGAGCATTTCTGGGAACATAATATTYTTATGATTTTTTCTCAGCCCAGGCTGTCAACACCTGATTCAGATGTAATGTGGTTAAAATGTAATGTTTCCATTGCTTTTGCATTTCCCAGCCATCTAAACATGTTGCCTCAATGCAGGGCAAGCCGGTTCAGGCTCCTCTTAATTTATCAATTCGTTTTTCCCGACCTTTGTCTAAGTGTGGGGGGTGGCCTGTATGGGAGATTAAGAGAGTCGTGGTAGGAGGCAGATACAGGATAACAGCCATTCTTTCCTCTCTCTCAGCATGAAGCCACACATTCAAAATGACGCCTGTTTCAAATAAAACGATACTGAAATGTAGCAATCTTTCTTATAATCTGCTTGTGCTTGCATTGTGTATTCAAGTCATTTTTATCATAGCCTTTTCAGTTTTCACATGATATGACGAATTGCAGTAGCAATTGTCTTGGTTAGGATTAATAATTACCTATCAAATGCATCCAATTGTATCTCCACTAAGCTCCAATTGCCTTATTTTCGTTGCCTATACATGCAATTCTCAAAAGCTTTCAAAGCCATGCATGGAAAACCCAGCCATTGTTACAAAGAAATCACAATTTTTACATGTATTTATTTTCCTGGCAGTTTTTAATGGAGCATTAATGATGGACGGAAAGTACATTTATTTGGATTCATTATCTGATCTAGTCCCCATCTGGCAGTGAAGTGTTTGTTGTTTTCAGCCCATTCACCCACTCAGCCACTGAATCTCACAAGAGACTAGGCCATGAAGATTAGAATAGAAAGAAACATCTTGTGATGATTGACATTGATTGCAGCCCCAGAAATCCACAGCTAGACTCCAGAGTGGGCCGTATGAACAGAACATGACAGGCATGAGAAGCAGTGAGAACAGTGGCCATACTGAGTCTGGCCCTTGCATTGTAAACATGAAATGATCAGGACCCTGRTTTATAGGATAATTATCAATACCTCTACCGATCCCCTAGTCAGGGCCATATTGTGTTGGCATTGTGCCATTGATTGGGCCTTGTAGGGGGTAATTAGTGTGTGAGTCCGTGGTGTAGTGGGGTGTGGTGTTGGGAGAGATGGTGTCAGTGTGGGGTGTGGTGTTCTGTGTCATTATAGGGTGTGTGTCGGGTGTGGGGTACAGTGGAGTTGGAGTGTCAGTGTGGGGCACTTAGAGGAAATGATGGGGTTGATAGGTCAATACTGTGGAGTCTCTGTCCCCTGAAGGTCACTACCCTGTTGAGGAATGTTCTAGCTCGTTTCAGAATGTGGTCCCCCCCCCTCTCTCTCTCCGCGTTCCCTCTCTCTCCCTGACGCTTGCTGTGATAGGGAGGATTTGACTGGCCCTGATCAATATTTAGCATCCCATGCATGAAACAGGCAGATGTTTGGAGTTTCCTTCTCAGAGACGAGAGGCTTCTCTTGAGTGAAAGGGATCAATGCTCCCTTCCGTCTGCCAGGTCTGTGGTCCTGTGGTCCTCTGAGGGGTGTGTGATGTGTCTCTCGCCCGCGTCTGGGCCCCTGAGACCAGCCCGGCTCCCACCCCTCTCTTCTCCTGTCCTGTTAGTCCACAGACAGATACAGCCAGACACAGAGAGAGATACAGGACTCAGTCCAAACAGAACAGTGTGGAAGAGGGCTGGGTGTTAAACAACAGGCCCGTGATTGGTAATTGATTTGTTCATTTGCGAACTGTGTGAGTGAAAGTGAGTCAGTGGTGCCTGGCTAGCTGTCTGCCGTCAGTTAAAAGCCCTTTCTCTCCCTCTCCTCTCTCTTTTTCTCTCTCTCTCTCTCTCTCCTCCCACAGCACCTGCAGCATCAGGAGAACGCGGTGGAGGGAGATGCCTGCTACTACCACTGTGTGCTGTGTAACTACTCCACCAAGGCCAAGCTCAACCTGGTCCAGCATGTGCGCTCCATGAAGCACCAGCGCAGCGAGAGCCTGAGGAAGCTACACACACTCGCTAGGGGCTCTCCCTCCAGCCCCCCTTCGGAGATAATCAAACTACAGTCTCCCAGACC